>NW_020537646.1:35925887-35958095 GCF_003426905.1 Ctenocephalides felis
TCCCGATTAAATTCGCGAACTTTTGGTGAAACTTGCCAATACACTATAGTATTTTAATACTTTTTTACCTTTTTAAGGACAACCAATTTTGAAAATTTTAACTTCATAGTTTAACAAATAGTGTTAATTCTAGAAAACATGGAGCAATTGTGTCATATTTTTAATTGTTGATCTAGAAATGTTGTTTACGATTACGAAATCAAATATCAATAAAATTGATAAAAAATAATTAAAATTAATAAAAATTAGCTTTCAAGTTCAACCTAGAGCTTTGGCGAAACTTTAGTCTTGCATCCGTATTTAACCATTTTCCAATCCCGATTAAATTCGCGAACTTTTGATGGAACTTGTCAATACACTCTAGTTTTTTATTACTTATTACCCTTCAAAGTCGATAAATTTCGATAATTTCAAATTTATATAGCTTAAAAAACAGTGTTAATTCTGAAAAACATGGGGCAATTGTGCCATTATTTTTAATTGTTGAACTGGAAATGTTATTTACGATTACGAAACCAAAGATTATTAAATATGGATTAAAAAATAATTAGAATTAATAAAAATTAACTGCAATAACCCAAAAGCCACAGTTTCGCCAAGCATCTGGGTTGCACTTAAAAGCTCATAATTTACTTTTTGTGATTTTTTTCATGGCAATTACAATCGCTATCACCATGTTTCGGCTTAACGTTGAATTCTTGGATATCCTAAGCATATTTCTTAAAGTGTAAATTATAAAATATGCATCATTCGAAAATGTGATGAGAAAATTATCAGCATTTTCTAATAATTCGTCAAAAAATTAACGACATTAACATTATCTAGGAGCTATAATAGCGAATTTCGGCTTTAAATATTAGAACCTAAATCAAGATTAATATGGTTTACACCTAAAATCATTCCAAAAGCAATAATAAAATACCATTCTTAAAGTCAACACGATATGAAATTTAGTATAACATTGAAGTTGGAAGTAAAAAACACGTTGCATAATACAATATATTTTTAAAAACATTTTATATATAAATTTATAATATAATATTAATATTATTTAGTTTTGAATTAAATATATATCTGTAATCATGAAAATACCAATATGATGTTGGAAATGTTCGCAAAAGTATAAAAAGTTGCTTTTGGCTTGATTTTAATTTAAAATTTATTTTATTATATACCAATTATAATTATATTATTTATAATTACACCAAGATAATCTTGTCGCAAGAATATTTTGAACATACGTTACATTTTTATAATAACTTTTTGATTTAAAATTGGTCGATATAATAAATTATTAACAGAGACGTAGAAATCTCGTAAAAGTGAGAAAAATTCTAAACATTATTTTGATGCTCATAAAAATTAATGTATACACCACTTTGTTTCTGCTTGAATAAAAAACTATTAATGTTACCGTAAAAACGACTCCCTATTTGGAATTACTTAATAATTTAGTTGATATTAAGTTGATATTGATAAATAATTTGGTTGATTCATCAAAACCCATTTTTTAAATAAAACATTCCTATATTTATTCATTCATTTCTTATTATTTCAAAAATGATCAAAAAATTTTTCTAATTTTTGAACGATAAATCTTGATTGATTTCCTGTCAAAAATTTAGGCATCAGCAAATCAAGATAAAATATTCAAAAATAGTTGAAAAATATAAAAATAACAATAAAAAGCATTTATGAGATGTGATAGAAAAACACGATCACAGAGTTAAGAACAGATTTGACAAATCACAGTGTTGAAAGCTGAAATATTATATAAGAAGTAGCTATAAAAGTTTCTATATAAATTGAAGTATTACGTTTTGAAGATGAAAGGGAAATTGACTGCATAATTTTTAAAATTCATGACTATTTGTGATAAATAGAGATGTCGAGAGTGCTGTAAGAAATACTTTTTTGTACAAAGCGTAATATATTAGCTATAATATAAGTAGAAAAGAGATAACTGAAAAATAGATAGGTAGTAAAAATTGCTATTGCACGCGAAAGTAAGCAGAGTAATTTGTGTTCAAAATTATGATTGTTCAGTGTTCGTAATATATATAATAAGAAAGATTTAAAACGTTATTTGTTTTAAATTAACTAAAAAATAAATTCAAAAAATTCATTAATATGATTAGATCTTGGAGTTTGGTTACAAAACACGTTTAGTTTAGTAAACATGCTGTTTTCAAAAACAAAATAAGTAAAAATCGAGATACTGTGCACATTTCAATGTGCTCTCAAAACCCAACCTAATGTGCATTTCGAGACTGCCAAAGTGAATAACATAAAAATACAGAAATTACCAATAAAAACCATGACAGATTGAAAAAAAATTAAACGTGAAGTATAACATTTTATAAATGGCTTCTTTCTTCTTTCAAATGCACAAGCAGATGAAAGCCATATTTATCGCATTGAAGTTTAAATTTTATTTTGATCAACATACTTTAGATAGATGTTATTCTTGTGAAATAATATACGAGATGAAGATAGAACTAAAATTAAAGAAAGAATTTACTTTGCCTGTACAAGTTATTTATAATTAACTAGTTTTCATATAATGCTGAAATTATTTTATAAATTTGAAAATGCGACGTTGGCAATCCCAAATTTTCTAAAATACACATTTACACATTAGCATATCAGTGTGTCATATATTGAATGATATTAAATAACATATATTAACAGCCGCCGAGCCTTCACAAAGTAAACAAAAAACTAAGACAATTATTACGACTACCAAACGTATTAAAAATTATGTTATGAATTAATATACGAGTTATTCGACAAAATAAAAAAATATTAGTTTAATCACGAATTCAACAATCTTTAGCACATTGCCATTGTATAGATAGGCGTCTCGTGAAAATTTTATTTCGAAGAAAATTTGAAATAGTTCATGGGTTGATATATAATATATTACACAAAAGCATGCTGAGAAACGTTAATTGTTACCTGTTGTTATTGTAACCAGGTGATAAAAGTCCATCAGACCTTGTCACATTGGGTTTGACTTTATTTACTTGCTTCGTGGCATTTCCTACTTGTGTACTTCCTGGGATACTTGACCCTCTGTGATTTCGATTTATCACTGAAAATGTAAAAGTAACTTCAATTTCCTACTTCTACAATTTAAATTACAATAGATTTATTTTATGAAGATATTTAGTAATTGTTTTGTTAGTATTTACAAACGGCAACCTAAATCCATTCTAGTTGTGATTATATTTTTACATATTTCAAATACCCAGAAAGGTTATTTTAACCTGAAAACATATTTTTGGTCCATAATTTCAAGTGAGAATCTCTTTCACTGCAGTTTGAAATAAGGCTGTACGTAAAGCAGGATTTGAACCCAAATGTTTTTCAGTTGTGATTATATTTTTACATATTTTAAATACCCAGAAGAGTTAATTTTACCTAAAAACATATTTTTGGTCTATAATTTCAAGTGAAAATCGGTTTCACTACAGTTCGATATAAAATTGTATGCAACGCAAGATTTGAACTCAGAACCTTGTGATTGCAAGGTCAAATTTCTACCACTTGCGCCACGTGCTTCTCAACTTATCATGAACAATAAAAAATGAGATAATAAACTAGTGGGGCGCATGGCATCGTGCCTTAAGGCATATTGCTGGAACTTCCCGTACCAAAAATTATTATTTTTTTAAAAAGATTAACATTGTTGAAAAAAATTTACTTCGAAAAAATTATATTTTTGAGAAACTATAAATTTGACAAAAAATTACTTTTTTTGAAAAAAAGATTTTTTTGAAATAAAATGCTTTTGTTTATTTTGACATATTTTGGAAATTCTGTACTTTTTTTTTTCAAAACAATCGTACTGCTTTAACTGCATAGAGACGAAATGTCAACGCGTCGCCGTCTAACGGATAAACATTAGTACGAACCCTTAGGAATATAAACAAAATTTATACTTATTGTTAAAATCTCTATAAAATATCTGATAATTTAATGTGCATATGTCTAATGATCATTTTTGACCGCCAAATGGCATTTTTTTTACTTTTTTCACTAGATCTCCGAAACCGCTAGGCCTGTCTTCATGAAAATTTGATCATTTCTTCATCTTATCAATACAAGTAAAATGTTTTTTGGATTATTAAAATCGGACACTCCTTTCTTTTAAAAACCAAGTTACCATTTTGGCACTTTTTGCCCCGTGTATTCGGAACGACCAGACCTGCTTTCGCCAAAAACTAATCAGCACGTCCGCTTATCAATGAATTATTCAACTCGGTTGATCGGTGTTTCCGAAATCGTCGACGAAAATTTGTATCCGCATACACACACACACGCACACACACACATACATTCATTTTTTCTAATGTTCAGAAACCTCTGAAACGTAAAGATATATAAAAAAATTTATTTTTGATTTTTTTGCGATTACTATAACTTGCCCTACGGGAAGTTAACAATAATTAAACAAAATGAGTTTGCAATAAATCTAACAACTGAAATTTATTAGTTTGTAATTATTAGCCACATTTACTAAGATTTCACTGATCGACGCAATCGCAAAATTACTCAAAATCATGAGATAAAATAAATTTTTGCATTCTATCAATTGAATTTATGAGTTTTTAATTGAAGAAATACATAGATTTCCTTTTTTTTGATCAATTTTATAATAGTATCAAAAAGTGATAGAACTGTAGTAAATTGGTCGTGGCACTGATTTCCTATACTTAAATATAATAATTAAAAATTAAAAGAATAAAATTATATAAATGAAACAATGTGATTAGAAAGAACGTTTATAAATTGTTATAAAAGCCATAAAAATGACTGTCGTAAAAGATATCAAGTATTATATGTAATTATAAAAAAAATGAATTCTACGCTTAATTTACTATCAATTATTATTCCAAATATCACATCATTTTCGGAGCTAGAAACCATGACACTAATGAACCACATTCTAAAATTTTTTCCACGATTTTGTCCTAACATGTCATCCAATAATTAGTGCTTGCCAATTCTTACCATTTACTGTGATTTGTAAAATTATATTATTAATATTTCCATATTATTAATTCACTTACTGTTCAAATCTTCTCGATCCCTTGCAGCTTCACCTAAAATATGAATCAAAAGTCTTTAGTAAAGTATATTACCTTTCCCACTAAATTTCTACTATTATCAATCCATATTCACCTATTCTAAACAGCCCCTAAATATAAACTAACAATGACAGTTTAAAAAAGCTAAGTTTGTACTTAGTCTAGAACTGCCAATTATACAAATATAAAAAATTAAATTTTCATTGAGTACGAACGTAGCTTTTCAATTAGCTAAAGTTAGACAATAATTAAATATATTACTGGTTTTTGTGAAGTAATTTCAACTGCGCCAGGTCAAATGCAACATAAAATATGAAGAGGAATGAACAGCAAAATTAGACATAAATTGGTTTATATGCAAGCACATGCCTGAAATTGGTGGAAAATGAAATAATTATGCATAAAACAGAAATTATAATAAAAAAAATCGATGCAATTATTGATCGATACATTCATATTAGCCTTTAATATTGTTTTATGCTTCATTATTGAATATTTTTAAAATAAAACAGATTTTTTTAAAACGTGCAACCCATTTTATTTTTTATTGTAAAATTTGGAAAAAACTAAGGATGAAAGCTAATGATTATAATAGTTCTGAAGCCAAATTAGGAAAAGCAATGAAAGCGCCCGGCTCAAATAGTTTAGTTTGTTTTAATTGCATTTTTAAAAACTAGTTAGTATTTAGATATAATATAAATAACCATTTAGGTTAAAAAGTATATGATTTATTTACAGTTCAAGTACTATTTTGTTGTTATTTAAACGAATTATTAAAACAAACTAAATGGTAGTCCAGTCATTTAAGCTTAAATCAGGTAAGAATCTTGCAATTCGAGATATCCAGCTGTAAGTCTGTAAATACTTGTATATTAACATTTAAAAGTTGTTTCAAAACCTACATATAGTGGGGTGTATGTACTAGGGTTTATACAAAAACCGACATTTCAGAAAACCGGTTTTCGAATTTTAATTTGACTGAAAAACCGGTTTTAACCGGTTTTAGAATTTTATATAAAAAATAAATTTTTGCTCGAAGACTCTGTAATTGATCCGCAAATTTAGTGTAATTTAGAGTAGTATTTGACTAATTTTATTTATAGTTCAATTTTATAGATAGTAAATAAAATTATTTTAATTTTAATTAGTAGAACTAAAAAATAATAGTTTATCTTAATTAAATAAGTTTGAAAATAATTATTCGTTATTTATGCATCATTTTCACATATAAGAAAGAAAATATTTTCATGATGGTGAAAGGAAAGTTTTCGAATAAATTTTTAAATAAAAAAATGCTAGATACATTTTGATACATACTTGTTAATATCAAGCTTAGTTTTAAAAACAATTAAGCTAAACTCAGGTATTTTCTATTCCGAGCATTTGTAATTAATTAATCTGAAACATTCTAATTATTTTTTTGTTTATATGATTTTAAAAAACTGATGACGTCTATCAAATTGCTACTTATTGTTACACATGTCCTTTGATTACACACAAAATTTTATGAAATAGAAAATACTCTCATGCTTGCGACCAAATTATGCTTAATTGTTTTTAAAGCCTGATATAATAATTCTAATTTTTTCGTTCTTTAATTTGTCACTTCTAGAGTTTAATTTTTTTTTTTTAAAGTTTGAGTAGAAGAAGTTACTTTTTCAAGAAGAAGTGACGCTGATTTAAATTAATATATACACTGGTATAAAAATCTAAATTAATATATACAATTTCTGGAAACCATTGCAGATTGATAAGATATCAAATGCTATAGAAATGATATGATTATAAGAATCAAAACGCTTTCATCTATCTTTTATATTTGTCATTTTCCATTTATACAGTAAAACCTACTTTTTTCACTAAAAAAACGGTTTTCGAATTCCATAATTTTCGCCAAAAAACCGGTTTTTGAAAACCGACAAACCCTAGTTTTGAGACAACTTTCAAAGATCAATATACAAGTATTTACAGACTTACAGCTGGGTATCTCGAATTCCGAGGTGAACTTACTATAATGACTGGACTATGGAGACTATTTTTTGTATTAAAGGTGGACTAAGTAAAAATTGGTATAAAAATGATCCAAAATACTATATTTTTTGGTCACGGGCTGTGGACTAAAGCGAAGAGTTTTTGTATGAACTTATGTTAGCAGCAAGAGTATGCTGAGTAGGTACTTCTTTGTTTCATTTATCATAAAATTATATGTTTTAATTTACTAGGTGTGCTATATGTGCTGAAAGTTTTGCAAAACTTGAGTTATTATTATTGTGGTTCTGGTAAATGCCCTTGTCAATAATTTTGTGTTGATTTGTATTTGCAGTGAAAGTCATGATGAAAAAGTCTAAATATAAGTACAGAATTGATGATAACAGTAGATGATAGAATAGAAATTGAATTGATTCTGTAGATTTGAAATTACCGGCGGCGTTCGGCAGAGCGCGCACGTGTACCTTCTTTGGCAACTCGGGCGGCGTGAACGTCGGAGCCGGATGGTGGTCATCTGTAACCAAACGCCCCTGAGAAATCTGCGCCCGACGAGCAACACTTGGACAAATCGAAATAACGCACGGATAGGGATTCATTGGAAATCGTTTAAATTAAATTTTTATATCTGAGTGGCAGATTCATTCAACCATATCGAGGTTCAAATAATATTTAAGCGACTTTTAACAATTAGAATAGAACTTAATCAATATAGAGATCAAAACTTCTCAGCTAACAATAAACTTTTGAACAAAAATAAAATTTTTGCATAAACGAGCTTTTGAAACGAATGACAGATTCAATCAACCATATCGAGAAACAAATAATATTAAACCGACTTTTAACAATTAGAATAGAACTTAATATAGAGATCAATACTTTTCAGCTAACAATAGGCTTTTGGACAAAAATAGAACTTTTGCACAAACGAGCTTTTAAAAAGAGTGACAGATTTATTCAACCATATCGAGGTACAAATAATATTTAACCGACTTGGATCAATATCTAAATCAACAGAGATCATTACTTTTCAGCTATCAAACAAAAACAGAATTTTGACACGCACTAACTTTTCAAGTGAGGCTTAAATGCTCTCTTATGATTCTCATAATTATTACATAGAGGAACGTAATTATTACCTTCGTTACCAAATAGACCATAAGCAAATCAAAAGTCCAATAATAAATATGTATAATTAAACTTTGGACAAATAATTTTTATAAATTTACCGCGTAAACCCTTTGGAAATCCTTCAAATAAAACTTAAAAGATTTTTGGTTTATTAGACAGGTCACAAAATAATAGAAGTTGTCTATATTAGGTAAGCGACATATGTTTTCCTATGAATTTTTTGCCGCTGAACGCGAATCTAAAGTCAAAATTGGAAGTCAAACTGCAGAAAACCGAAATATACCAAAACTAGTCGTGAATGGCATCGTGCCTTAAGGCAAAATGCTGGAACTTTCTGTACTTTAATGAACTATTCGAGGAATATTAAATGCTTTTAAACAGGTTATTATAAATACTGTAACTTATATATGTTTACAGAAAAGTTAATAAACAAAACATAATTAATCGAATTTAAAATGAAGGATATTGCCTAATATGTATAAGATTAATATAAACTGAATTGTAAAGTTAAAATTATTTATTTGTAGTTTCTTTATTAGTGAACTTTCAATTTTTTTTTTTGAAATTAAAAACAAAAAAATCCTAAAAGCATTTGTTTTGGCAACACAAGCAAAAAGTTCTTTGAATCATTAAAATCGGACGCTTAGTTCTCTCAAAAACTGCAATTTTTTTGCATATTTAACTCGGTATCACCAAAACGGCTAGACCTGCCTTTGTCAAAAACTAATCACCACTTCTCTCCGTCATTACTAATTGAATGCTTTTTGGATAATTCAAATCGGATGCTCCATTCTCTCAAAAGCTCGATTTCTATTTTCTGCACTATTTGCTCTGTATCTCCGAAATGATTGGACTTGCCTTTGCCAAAAACTAATCAGCAAATAAAAAAATTTCAATTTCACGTTTTGGACGAATACAATAACTTACCCTATATAAAGTTAATTAATAAAAAAAATCTCCTCTTTAAACATTTTTCTGTTTGATAATTGAAATCTTATAATTTTTGTCGTTTCCTAACCCTTTTTTCCATAAATGACCTGATCAACGGATTTCTGCAATGCATTTTTTGTCTTGGTTGACAAAATTTACTGTGACATATTTACATATTTTGGTGACATATTTACTCTACATTGCCCCAGATAATCTGCAAACATATTTGCAGTTACCTCCAATTTACTGCTGCAAAAAGATACTCAACAGAGATGAAAAAATCGTTGCAGAAATTTATGGTAAATAGGGCCAAGATTAGATGGAAAATAGGCCAAGAATAGGGCTGAAATGATTAGATTTTAATTATTACACAGCAAAATTTCTAGTTCGGAGATTCGGCCTTTTTTGTATTTTGACCCCCAATTTTGACTTCAGATTCGAGTTCAGCGGTAAAAAATACAATGAAAAATGTATGTCGCACACCCAAAACAAACAACCTGTTTTTGTGAAGCTGTGTTTTTGTGAACCTGTATCATTAATGAGAGTGTCGACTAGCAATTCGTATAAAAAACCCCACCAGACACGGATTTTATTTCTTTATAACATAGAGAGCAAACATAATTCAATAAAAAAATTAAAACAATAATTGTCATACATTTAAAATAACTCCTAATGAGTTAATGTTTTTATTAAAATATACAAATTCCGTTATTCCTTGCTCATCTATTTGCTTTATTTTAAAAACTAAAATAATTTGAATATCTTCAAAAGCTTTGCGAATATTACATAAGAAATATTTTGCTAGAAGGAATTAGTACTACCACAAGATATAAGATTAGTTCTATGAAATTTCAATTTAAATTTTAAAATTATTTATACTTTAACTTAATATTGTTTAGGCAATATATATACGTTTTAAAAATATTTATAACGCTAACTTAGTTCTACTACCCTTTATTTCAGCGAGGATGTTATTTTATACCACATTAAAATTATTTGCTTATGGTTGATAGATCAAACTACTTTATGAAGAAATAGCTGAGTTAATGATAATGTTAATTACAAATGCCAATTAGTACACAAATCCATATCCGATTGCTATTACGATTTGTTTGTCACAACTATGTTAGAATATACATCAAATATTAATAACAGTAGATTGCAGCATGCTTAATCTCTGATCACTATATTAGGATATATTAATATATTACATCTACACATCAAAACATCTATTTAGAGATATCTAAACATGCGGTTTTAATAGTGCGTACAATTGCAAGCCGAGCTAAGCAATTAATCTAAATTTATATAAACAAAATCTTTTTCTAGATTTTTCTAGATTATATTTTCAGAAGCTTGGAATTGGAAGATTATATATTTTTGCAAACATCTCTAGAAAAAGATTTTTCATTATTCAATTATGGTCAAATGCGTGATGCCGTCTCTAAAGTGATTTGACTTCTATTCATCTATAGTGAACTATAATTCTACCAAGTATCGATTTGATTTGTGCAATTAAATTCAAAAAGTGTTCATTTTGTTTTCACCATATGGCAATGTTTGTGTGAATTTATATCTCAATGGTTGTGAACTTTTTGAGTGCGATTTAGTGATTCGTTTTGACATTATTAGGTGACAGTGTATGTGTATACTTTTCACTTTTTTAAATACATATGTGTAAATACATTTATAATTCTATACATGTATGGTATAAATCGATTTTCACAATCCTAACTTACTTGTGTAAGTAATTTCATCGCCTGCATCAACATATAAAATTATATTAGACAGATCACATACGAGTATATTGAAAGAATAAAACATATATGAAGAAAATAAGATAACTTAATTAAATAGACAACACAGTACATTCTTATAGATAATAAGTTTTGTCAGTCAGAGGAGAAGAAGTTTATGAATATACAACGATGGCGATGAATATTGCACTTAAACAAAATCATATATTAAATTTATATAATTACTATTCAACATATTTCATATTTAGAATGATATATAAAAAAATATCATCACATATTTCAAGCTCATCATTATAATGAATATTGATGTTTTTAGCAAGAAACCGACTAATTTCAGTTGTTCAGACTATATAAGTAAACAACCATTTATATCCCAATTTTATTTGGATTACTTTCGATTTCATTCATTGGGTGAAAATTTATGTATAATACATTATAGATAGAATCTCACACCAGATATACACTTATCCGAAATATTTTCATATATGTGCCAAATATTCATCACCAAAGTACAGTCGGTCAAGTAAGAGCGTGGCCGACTTTAACGACAGTTAATGAAAGATTTCGGTCTAATTCTTTCGTGAGCCGATAAAGTGAAGCTTTGTCCTTGATGCATTGTCAAAAAAGGTTTAGTTGCAGTTGATCTTTTGAGAAAAAATTACGTTAAACGCCATGAGTGCTAAGTTGCGCGTCGCGCTACGAGGCTGCGCCCTTTTGCATGTACCTTAAAGGTACCCAAATGTAGCAATCAGCTGCTGCTAAACATATAAGAAAGTTGAAGACATTTGTACAGAATTCGATACACCTATATAAAAATGCTAAAAATGTCGATGACTTATCAGAACGTGGTTCAAATAAAAAAGAAGAAAAAAGAACAGTGAATGGGTATTTACGGAATCCTGCTTTAACACTGCAGCAAGGACGAGCAAAATTAATGGCAAAATGTTTAGAAATATCTACAAAAATATCTACAAAACTATCTGAATTTTTCTTTGTATTCATGATCTAAAATGGCGCAACACGAAGGGAAAGCCTCTGACGACTGAAAAACATGTGCTTCTTTTCCGCTTGAGCACATGAAAATATTGTTAGAGATTTTGAAAATGTTATTTTCACTGATGAAAGTTCTATATGAGCACGTACTGCCCTCATTGAGCCGTTAAATTGAAATCCCCTGCCCCTCATAGAGCCGTCAGACTAAAATAATCCGTTAAATTAGTAAAAAGCAGGCGTCGGAGATGCCAGCCAATTGTCCACTCCGGTGGTGACTGGACACATATTGACCAAATTGCATCCTTGCTTTTAACGTATACAATGCATATATAAATATTGAAGTTTCATAAAATAATTATTTTTATAAATTAACCCGGCCACGCTCTTACTTGACCGACTGTAAGTTAATTTGTACAAAGTTGCATTAGTAGAGTCTGAAGACTTAAACCTTGTGTGCTCGTTTCAATCTGCATTTTCCTGTTTGCAAGGTAGAATTTTTAAAGTAAAGATAATCGTACAAAATATTAAAATAAAAATAAAACATAGAAATCAATAACGTGAAACGTATCAGAAATAGTGAACGAAGTCCTCATTTGTGTTGCGATATTAATGGAAAATATTCGGTGAACATAATAAAGTAGACAGCATAATAAAAGTATCGAATCAGATTAAATTAATAAAATACCTGGATAGGTACTAATTTACCAACAAATACATCAAACATCGACACAACACAAATACAGACGACGGTCTTTGCCATCAATCGAGATAATAAGTAAATAGTGCTAACAATTCTCTTTAAATTTATTTTAAAATAAAAATAATATGCAATAGGTAAAAGAACATAGAGCTTTTTTTTTAAATAAATTAGAATCAAGTTTACATATCTATCATATAAAAATAAGTCGGGTTTTCCTTCTAGACGATATAACTCCAGAACGCACGAACCGATTTCGACGATTTTGCATTCGTTGGAAAGGTCTCGGGCTCCGTGAGGTTTATAGCAAAGAAAATTTCAACAGAAAAGCGGAAAAATCTTTTTTCGATAGAGCGTAATCTCTGATACTTAGCATGTACTACAAACTAATATTTTTTGTTTGACTGCTACTCATTTGTTTGAAAGATACTCTCTGCTCAGTTAATTTTATGTGACAACCCGGCATTGTGTTCACTATGAAATTGTGCAAAAAAGTAAAAAAAAAGTTATTCGTTTCCCAACATTTCAATTGGAAACCATCAAATCAATCACGTGTATTGTGCAAATTTTTGTTCAATTTCAACAGCAGGCAATTTTTTTTCTTCATCTTTTAATCACCAAATGAAATGTTACATAAATTGAAACCATCTGCTGGTGAAACAGAGTTTGCCCGGTTCGTTAGTTGTCTATGAAAATTTTTCAAATTTTTCTGTTTGACTTTATACTAGTTAGACTTCAATAAGATAATTAGTAATATTGATACGGATAAACAATACTAAAAGTTTGCCCAACATCGAAGTAATAATTTTATGCTTGTGATATATTCAAATTTTACAAATATTTCATAAAATTTTACACGAACTAATTCAATAAGATGTTAGAAGCGAGTTGAGAATATTTATGTAGCCTATGTTAAGAGTAACTTTTGAATTGAATTTAAGTTTTTGTAATTGAGTTAATTAAGTTAAGTATTTACTATTATTAATAAATATAAAGAAAATTATTAGCATTATTTAAAATTCAAAAATATTCATTTGAAAATGATAGATTGTAATAAAAGTATATATTCAGATTAGTTAAGAATTATAACATGTGCAAGTACTAATTTGGCAGTGTTGCCACGATGAATTATTGTATGTTTTAATATAAAATATATTATTACTTTCACATGTTAACATTCTTCAATTCACTATAAATTTCATATCGCAAACACATGTACACATATAATAATATTTAAATTAACACAACGATGTACAACAACTCTCATACAACATTACGACAGAACAAAACGGAAAAAACCTGGCCTACAGTTTCATTAAAAATTATATATAATAGTTCGTCATTTTCTAAAAATACCAAAATGTAGCCAATATTTATTAAATGTTTAAATAGTTATTTTTACGCATTCTGTGAATGTATTAGTATTTTTAGAATATGCAATCAGATATCTATAACGCCCAATATATAGATATTCATAAGTGTTGGTCGGGTCATTTGGGGAAATATAAGGAATCAGTATAGTAAATGAATAACCATAAACCGCAATTTGCAACCCTAAAATAACTGATAAATCATATTATGTTAGTAATTTTAATTGGTAAATTTTAATAAAGTCGAAATATCAACTGAAATTTTGATTCTCTTTGGAAGTCCTAATGAAAATAAAATATCAGTTGCATACTAAGACCTTATATTTCAAGGAAACTAAACAATTCCATTAATAGTAAAATATTATTAAAAATTAATTAGTTTTGAAAAATAGAGACTATGTGGACTTCACGGTATTGTTTAGTTTTCAGATAGATATATGTACAGAATAAAATAGTTCAAGCGGTTCAGCACATCGTACTAATCCTAACATTTAATAATTTTTCAACAAGTTAGATTCCAACATCAATGGAATATTTGAAAAATCTTTACTGAAAGAAAATAAGTTTTTAGTAGTGTAATTTTAATGCTTGATTTTTTCTTTTTATGTACTTAAAATTTGACAAATTTTCGAAAATCTTTCGTATTTTGAAAAAAATTAATGCGTGGGATAAAAAATGGCAGTCTTAAGACATCAATACATTCTTCTTGAGAGATAGAAAAAGTTCTCATTTGGGACAAAACAAATTTAAATTTGCTGAATTTCCAAGATTAGGTATTATATTATTATTATGTAAAGATTAATCAATATTCAAGAAATCTGGATTGGAACATTTAATATTAACTTTTAATATTGACATTGAAACATCAAACAAAGTTCCACGTACGTGATTCCAAACCATTCATCCACTGATTCACTGTCACGGTTCAACAAATGAAAGAAAAAACTATGAACAACACGAAAAACAATCACAATAACTAAGATAAAATTATCTATCACTAGTTTGTTTCATCTTAAACGCTTTTGGTTAAATTTTGGTCTATCTATAATTGAGAATTCATTGGTTTCATATTTATATTAAAATTTCATGATATTTTGTATAAGTCAACATCAATTAATTTAATTAATTATTTAAAAATAATAATCACGGTGAAATATTAATCCATTGAATTCATTATCTATCTATCCATTTTCTACCAATTTTCTATATCTCCAACAAAAATATTCAGATATAAAACAGTCTACAACATCAAATTATGTTTCTTAGTAAATATTATTGTTAAATAATATTTATTAATATAGACTAGAAGTTGGAGACCCTATGGTTAATATAAACGTTTAAATTATTTATAAAATACATTATATATAGATTGTGTTGTAGATTTTTAAATACTTATTTTATATGTTCAATTACTAAGTATGTGCAATAATTGAGCTGTTAACTAAAAAATATTCCAACAGCTGAAGAAAAAATGAAAAAATGAAACTTAAAAAATGATTAATTCCAATCGACAACATAATGGAATATTAATAAACACTTAATGATAACATAATGAAATATTAAAAGACACTTAATGAAAACAATTTTTATTTACAAAAACTATTACTGATGGTAATTTTAAAGACTTTAATATGAAATTTACAAAAACAGCGCATATCATAAAATTATTATTATTAATAACCGAAGATAGTTCTTTTCATGGCGATATTGAAATAATTATTTAAAATTTAGAATAAAATAGAAGATTTTGTTAAATATAATAATTTCAAAATGAAGAAATAGTAAGGAAAATCTGTGCAGTGTTTGCAAAGATAATATAAATAAATATTACTCTTTACAAACATATATAGGAGAAGTGCAAACAAAATGACATGGTGTTTTGTTTTTAATGATATTTATTTATTTAATAGTATTATGATCAGTTTGAAGCGATTTTTCTCATATTGGGTTCATTGACTACCAGTAACATAGTATTATAATTGAGTTGGAACTATAGTATCATATTTATTAAGAAAAAATGCGACTGATCTCATAAACCATTTTGTCTATATAGTACGGACAAAATGTTATATAGAATAAGAGCATACGGAGATGCTAATTTTTAAATAAACAGTTTACAAATAAATCGTTTTGTCTTCCTTGAAATTTAGCACAGAAAGTATGAACCAAGAAGGCACGAATCATATATCGTAACTAATCTTAAAAGGTAAAAGAGGGTTTTGCACAAATGCAAGTCTCTTCTTCAAGCCGGTGGATCTTTTGGCATATTTTTAGCAATTATATCTTGCATATTTGAAGAAGAAGTTAAAAGCCAATCACCTTTTACCGATTTTTTATCCCTTGCAAAACAGTGCGGTGTCATTTTGTCCATTGATTGTCCATTGAATTAATTAAAATTGACCAAACACTTGATTATTGAAATAAAATTGATCGAAATCACTAGTACTGGCATAAGTAAATTGATTTTAGTTGAATTAATTACAAATATCAATAAATAGATCCCCCAAAAAATATGAGAAAAACACCATCAAAAAACTTTTCCCGGCGCGAAACACGTTTGAACTGATTATTGCAACAAGACTGTGACAATGACGCTTAACATCTGACATGATTGTTATTATGGCTTTCTTCATGTTGTTGAGTCGCGGTAAGGTTAATAAAACTAGCCAATTTTTAGATAAAAATTGTCACTGTGTCATTTTGTCCATATATATCATTTTGTTCGTATTTCCTCTACATAATATACATTTATTGTTAAGTAACTTTATACATTTTTTTGGAGAATATTTAATTTTTCCGAAAAGTTTGAGGTTTTTAGTCTCGTCCTAACCAAACCGTTGATCAAACGGAGTACAATTAAGGATAATGTTTTATGTTACTATAATTAAAAAAGCTTAAACTTTAAGCAATTTCTAAGCAAAATACCCTCACATGATAATTAGCGACATTAGTTGTCCATTAATATCGTTATCTTTATTTTTCAGGATCACCGTATGAAAAGTTTTTTTTATATAATAGTCTTGTATAAAATATCTCATAATTTAAAAAAATCTCTACTAGTTATAATCACGCCATACAATCTATATATCATGTATTATATACTTCATCTAGGTTATACACACATATATAATCTCGTAATTTTTCAATATTGTACTTCAATTGAAATATTGTGAACACAAACAAAAAACTTTGCTCCCCTGAAACAACATCGAAAATAAAGTGAAACGAATAAAATCAAGTGTAAATAAATAAAGAAACGTGACAAAATTTGACATAAACAATTTTACAACGTATACGTACTTGCGCGGCCGACCATTTGCACAGCCCGTACGCCTTTGCGAAACGTAGCCACTGCGATGCAAAGCGACAAAGAGAAAGAATTAGGTTATAAATAAGATTATTTTACATCATTAATGCACAACATTTTCGCAATCGCACACATACAATTAATAGATCCTAAATTACATCAATTTCACATTACTATTTGCTTGGCACGCTCTCGTTTACGTTGCTCAGCATAAGGGAAATGACCTGCGATACTTGGATTGATGAAAATTTGTTGTATACTTTGTCATTAGTTACAAATTTCATTAATCCAATTTTAAACAAAGCTATAAGTATTAAAATCATGATAAAATTCACTATTAATCATTTTCTGAAATACCTAGAAAACTTGTATTAATACCTCTGCCCTTTTGTTATGTTGTGTATCTATAGTTGTGTAAATTCTTAGGTAGTTCATTTTTGGAGTTGGATGTTATAGTAGTAACCCACGAAATAAAGTATTTTGCTTTAGAATAATCATGAGTTAGCCAAATTTCTGTTTAAATCCTACTTGAATGTGAACCCAATCCAAAAAATTTTGAATGCTACTACCAACAATGTTGAAGTAGAGAAGTCTGGGTACGGTTATGCCAGGTTATGGTAGTGAGGTAGTGACAGCCAATATAATAGGTAAACCATATTGATTTTGAGAAAGTGTCCAAGAAAAGAAAGATGTAGTATGTTTGTTTGAACAAGTTCCCATTATTGCTTTCATTCAGTGCCCTACATTAACATGATCTGTAGACAGCATTGCTTTTAAAGAGTCAAATCGTTTTGGTTCGATTTCTCCTTTAGTTTATTTTAACGATGATTTGTCTCCAAAAGTGTTCTTTGGTTATGGTTGTGACATATTTTTTATGTGATTTTCGAATGAAAGGCTGAACATGTAAAGTAAAATCTAACTGAACTATAATACAAAATAAAAAACAACACAAGAGAAAGATCCTGTCTGACTTGTGAAAGCTCATATTCTGAAAGTAGGGTGGCATAGGATGGATTAAAGGCCAAAAGACATGTGGTTCCTGGTTCCACGTAAAATGCTAAGGTGATAGTCTAGACACTATTGCAATTGCTACCATGACAAGATCTGAGCATATTGATACATAGTTACTGTAATATTTTAGCTGATTATTTAAACTGATAAATATTAGTTAACTGATTTTACAGAAAAAATTATAATAAAACTAATTTGATGGTAATTTATTAATTATAAGAAGAAAGTGATCAGCTAGTTCAGTTTATTTCTTGTTAACTTTGTTTAAAAAAATATTTTTTTTATATTATAATACATTAAAAAGCATTGTGATTGCCTAAATCATTATGTTGTGTTGCTATCATTATGTTGTGTTGATAATAAAAGTAGTTTCGGTGTTGTATAGCTATTGATCTTTTAACCTAATTTTATGTTTGTCACAACCGTCCTGGGGGCGTGAAACTGATTTGATTTCATGACTTATTAATTGTTTTGGAAGATTGTATTCCGTATATTATGTAGTGTTCCCGCGTAGACAAATATTCAAATTACCATTTAATTTACTTTTTTCCCAGTTAACTGGTGAATTAACAAAATTATTGCTGATCAAGGAAAAGTAGTACCCAGTCTCCACTACAGTATTTAGAAAAATAAGTACTTTATTATCAATTTTTTCATTATGATCCTTTATTTAGTAGTGGTAGAAAATTTTAATAACTAAGCGCTTGAAATTTATAATAAAAATAACTCTAATGATTGATAACAAAAAATCTGATACTAATAAAAACTGGCACACTAATAATAAATAATGAAGAGAAAGTTTTGCTGCAAAGAATTTTTAGCATTTTATAAAAAAAAACAGAAGAAATTGTAATTATAAGAAGTTTGGTAAGAATATTTAGTTATTTAGCCTTCATTTAAACTTTTTTTGGTAAAAGTTTTACTCACATTACTCCAAAGATTATGTACTTTATTTCTGGGAATGTAGAGTCTCGTGGTATAAGAGTACTGTGTGTATATTTTGTAATCAAAACATTATTAAAATTAATTTTTTTACATAGATCAAATTTATAAAATTTATATATAAAATTGCAAAATATGATTCCGCTTTTCTAGAACTTTTTGATAAAGGATAGCCTATTTATTAAATCAACCATATCGATTATAATGACAAAATATGATATAAATTCAACATTTGGTACAAAACATTATCTAGTATAATGATATAAAATTATTGTACAACTGCATAGGCGAGCGCAGTGTATGGAGTGAACAGATTTTGCAGCGATATTTTATTCATGACTTTTGCGAATAAAATTAGATTATAAATTATGCATTTGAACACAACAT
Source organism: Ctenocephalides felis (assembly GCF_003426905.1). Classification (NCBI taxonomy): domain Eukaryota; kingdom Metazoa; phylum Arthropoda; class Insecta; order Siphonaptera; family Pulicidae; genus Ctenocephalides; species Ctenocephalides felis. The sequence continues at coordinate 35,945,492 of NW_020537646.1, forward strand.
ACGCCGAAAGGTATTGTTATTATAATATATGATTATATAAGCGCACATTTTCTAATACATGATTATATACGAATAAGCCCACTGATTTACATCAAAATTACGCTTCTGAAGCGCATTACAAAAATGAATAAGCGTAGGTAGAAAAAATTTGCTAAAGCATATGCAATACAAAAAATGTAAAAATCAAATTAATATTTGATTACATATTTTCAGTTTTCGCCAGATTACATTTGAATTGTAATTGTTGTTAATGAAAAAAATGTAAATGTAAAATAGGGTTTATGTAATTGCGTCATAAAGCAAGAAATTCATTAAATTTTACATCCAACAATTAATTTAGTTAATATAAAATTATTAAACTCAAAAATTGAATATTTAAAATTTAGTTCTGACGTAATTCCTAATAGTCTACTTTTTTTTAAAAATTGTATTTGCACACAATAAGCTACAAGCACGCAGCTTTATTTATTGTAAGCTTTCAAAAATACGTTAAGCCCACAAACTAGACAATGCCTCCAAAAATATATGCCTGCGTTAATAAGCGTTTCCAAAAATACATATTATGTATGAATGTTGTTACGAAACACAAAATCTAAGATTAATTAATGAAAAATGATCATGTTTTTTCGAAATAACATTTAGCTTCAGCTGTGGCGTGTTATTGGTTGTATAATGATTGGTATGTGTAAGAAGGTTGTCTATCTTAACCCTTTCCATTCGGCAATTGATATGTATTTTGCCCCCGGAGCGGCGGCATCCGAGTGGTAAGGGTTAATAATGTTTTCATATACTGAGTAAAATGAAAAAATTTACACTTAAATCAATTCAGCTATGATATTTTGTTGTTGTTGTGTGATTCTACGCAATGCTAAGTTATTTATATTTACAAAAATGAATATTTTTTCTACAAAGCAATATACTATCATTAAGATTTTTTGCTTCAACAGCAATCAGAATTGCTTAGAATTACTTGCCCTAAAAGCTGTTTGTTTTAAGACTTAAGGGGGTCTCCTACCTTGTGGCCTTGTTTTTGATACTGTTTTTTGAGAATGAATCGTAGGGAATCCAATAATGCAATCAAAGTGCTGTTTTTTGTATTTAACTTTTTCATTTCTATACTTTTAACATAAATTTTACCGTCTCTTATTTCACGGTAATTTGACTTTGAAATGTCCCTTACTAAAAATGTACACCAAAACGGTTGCCACGATTTTGCCCAAAAATTCAAAAACCAAAAGATTTAACCTGAAACAAAAAAGAAAATGATTTAGTTTTTTATGACTTTGGCCATCGCTGGATACGAGTTTATTAGATTTTGTTCATTTCAATGATTTTTACAGCTATTCTTGATCTTGAAAGCGTAGATTTTTTTTGTTTGTTCATCATATCGTAAAATTGTTTAATTTCCCAAATTTCTCGTGTCAAAAGATAGCCAAAGTCCTAAAAACACTAAATCATTTTGTTTTTTTGTTACAGGCGACTTTCCTGAGCTAAATCGTGTCAACCGTATTTTTCGTGAGGAACATTTCAAAGTCAATTTACGGTCAAATGAAAGACAGTAAAAATTCAGTAAAATGTATGTTAAAAGTATATAAATGAACAAGTTAAATGCAAAAAACCGCACGCTGATTGCATTATTGGTTTCCCTACGATTCACTCTAAAAAACAGTATCAAAAACGAGGCCATTTTCGGGAAGATTCCTTAATCTAATGTTTGATGAAGGACTACCAATCATCATTAAGATGAATTGCATATCACTGATACCCAATTGTGATACTGGTGTGTTACTAATTGCGATAATACCCAATTAAGTTTAAGAACCACTTTGCCACTTCAGGAATAATCGATTTTTAAACTTGTAACAAATTTTTTTCAATTGTTTATTTTTTCAAAAAAAAATCGCTTTTTATTCAGAACTATTAGATCCAATTGATATTAGACAACTTGATGTCAATCTATGCAGAGTGATGCGAAACGCCAAGAAAAATTAGCAAGTCGGATTTTCTAGCCAATAGACAATCTTCTCCTTTGGCAAGTTAACATAACGAAGGAATAACCAACGTTCAATTGATTAACAAAAAAATAATTCCAACGTGAAAAAAAACAACATTCAATTGATTTACTAGAAAATTAATTCCAATCACTTACAATATAAAAGATTAAAAATTATCATTTTAAAAATAACTGCTGTATGGAAGCAAGTATGGCGCTAATAAAGGATAGATTCCATCTCGCAGTTGAAATATTCATCTCATTTGCTTATTTAAATAGTTTGAAACTACTCCATGAATTGTGCAATGAATTATCCATACTCAGTATTATGAACCCAATTAGGTAGACAACCATCATAAATAATAAAATAAAATGTAGTGTAAATGTGGTGTAAATTTGGTAATTGTTGAGTGGTGTTTCCATACCATGTAGATAGGCATGTCTGGCAGAGTTCAGGCCTTGTTTCACCATTCCTGTCTGCATCATTATCATGCCGACATCTGAAAACGGGCCAACAGAAAATGTGTTCGGGACGAACAGAAAATAAAATAAAACACACGTAATTATAAAAATAGAAAATAAAATGGCACACGGACACACGTGTTAGATCTAATATAATGACACGTTGATAAGTGATGCGATAACACACGCTGAAATATCAAAAATTCATTACTGGAAAAATACATGTTTTGGATGTGAGTGATCTTTAAGTTTTTATTATATGTGGCACGTTTGCCTTTGACACGCGAAATTATATTTGTACTGCTAATGTTGAATTTTTTATTTACTGCAAGTACCATTGTCATGACACTGTTCGCAAATGCCACATTGATACTATTTTTTTAATATTAAACACATGTATCATTAACGGTCTTAAAAGTACTTTATAATGATTAGCTGCCGGTAGAAGACATAAATAATTAATTCATATTTTTTAGTGAAAAAGCACAAACGATTCTCTGACGTAAAAATTATTTTGGATTGCTAATGAAAATTTTATTTAAAATTCAAAAACAATTATTTTTTTTTATATACTAGCAAATGGTTTTAGCAAATATATTTACTTTATAGTAAGTTACGTTTTTAGACATTCACGTGCCTGAGCAAAATTGTATAATTTTATGAAACACTAAAAATAGATTGGTATTATATATTATCCAAGTAATTTTTTGCATTTTCTTATTGGATTCGCTTTAATTTCAATTCCCTAATATTTATTTTTTAAAATCTTATTATTGTGAAACGTAGCATTGCATTAGCAAGGAATAATTACGATTAAAATGGATGTTAGTAATAAATAAGCAAATATTTTTACACAATATAAAAATATACAGCAAGTTGTTATATGTAAAAGCGTTAGTACCAGAGCTGTAATAAAAATGTATATTAGCCAACATTTTTTACACATATATACAGAGACGCATTTTATAAATATTATATTTATAAAAATATCGTTTCGATTCTAAATCCGTCTCTGTGCAAGCTTATATTATTAGTTACAATTTATAGCAAAAGACGATATTAAAATAGCGTTCGAAAAATAAATTGCAAAGCTTTTAACCATTGCTTAATTGTATTTACAACAGCTTATTTGCAAGATTTATTTATCATAAGTTTGTTCCTACATAAAACATACTTGAAATTAAGTATTAATATGTTAGAACAAGTCTTATTTATTAAATAAAAATGAAAATATTACGTTCGAACTCTAGACAACGACTAATTTATAAAGTTTTTTAAATAGCTTGTTATAAACCCATTATGTTTTACCACCATGGAATATTTATTTCAATATTTATTAAAATAATATATATTTGTTAGTGTAATATGCTGATCGGATAGCATGTCTGTTTTAAGTTTTGTAAGTATAATTGAAATATCATGCAAATATAAAAAGTTTAGAAGAAAATGTGCACATATGAAAGAAGGGGATATATAAAAAGTTGTGATAAAAGTAGAATCAGTAAAACCAATTATATCATTCTCCAGGAATCAGTAACCAATGCTTATTTGAAAAAAATGTTCATCTATAATATTTGATTTTTTCAAATAGGCTTTTGGTGCTAAAACATTTTGTGTATTAACAAAATGTTGTTCTAAACTGTTTTCAAAATGCAAACAGTGTATGAGAAGGTAAACATTTCAGTTGGTCATAGTCATGCTATCACAATCCAAATTAAGCACCGTATATTTAAAATATAAAAATTAATTAAATTTTCAAAGTGAAACTTTGTAAAGATTTTACAAAATAAGTAACAAAATCTAAATTACCATGTGGGTTCAAATGACAAACCAGTGGTTTCCAACCTTTTTGTACCGCGCACCCCCGTTTGCAAAAAAAGTGTTGCTCTTCCCTTAATTTTTTTAGAATTTAATTTCATAAATGTTCAATTATAATTTAATTTAATTTAAAAATACAAAATAAATATCATGTAAAAATATACATAAATATAATTATTTATTCGTTAATTTTTTTTATTACATTTCAAAATTTTCGGTTTATTTTAGAAAAAAGGATTATATTATGGAAACAACCGCAAGTCCCCTTTGCAATAGTCTTGCGCCTCTCAGAGGACTCGCCCCACAGTTTGAAAACCACGAAATTAAACTTTTTATAGAATTAATTGAGAAACTATGTGTACAATAGTTAGAAATGATGAAATTTAACTAAAAAAATATTTTTATTTTTATTTTAACCGAAAAAGTAATATGTACAAATGAAGAACGTTTTGTGTGTTAGAAAATCAAAGAATAGTAATAATTGCAACCATAAATAATTATGAGATTTACAAAATAATAAAAATAAGGCCAAAGCTTGTATTTATATGACCCTGACAAAGTTTCACTTATTATTTTCATAAATTCATTTTTTATGATATTTGTTTTACCGACCAATGCTACCAAATTGTTAATATATAGTTAAATACGCGGTGCTGAGTTAAGCTAATGCGATTTGAAAATCACCAAAGCCGATTTTTACAGTATGGATTAGAAGAAAATTGGTTATTTAAAATTTTTAATAATCATACAAAATGTATAGAACATTTTAGAAAATAAGAAATCAATATTGAAATTAAAAACCCTCATTTTGGTTCATAAAAAACCAAATACAAAAAATAATAATTTAATAGTAACCAGGTTTGTCAAATTCGAAAATAGTTAAAAAAATCAAAATTGAAAAATAATTTCAGGAAAATATAAGTATGATAAACAAGTGTTCCAAACATTTTGTACAATCAAGATATATCAGGCGACAGTAGATTCAAGCACGTTTTTTTCAATTCATTGTTCTGACTGGCTTATATCATATCACAAACATTTGATACTTTGAAAAGAAACAATCTTACTAAATGTAAGTGTATATAGAAAATATTTTTGTTAATTTGTGATATAACAGAAGCCATTGTCAGACACAGATGTTGTCGGATGCAGCAGTTACCTAAATCGCCCCCATATTTAGTCCTCTGCTGTACCACCACTGGCGAAACAGAGAAATGTTAAATTTGCTCTCGCAATATAAGGGAGGACGAAAATATAATCGGCTCATTTAGATAATTCAATAAATTATTAATTATTTTATGCTCAAATTTGAAAAGTGTTTTCAAACTTGGCACAAAATCTGGAGCCGAAATGAATGAATAAAAATATTACAGACAAACCCATCTGTAGTCAATCTATATTATAAACACATTATTAAATTGGTAATTTTATAATAATATTTAGGATTAAACATGCATTATAATTAAGGCTTAAATTGGTTGTAATTTTAGATGAAAATTAATAAACATTATTTAAGAATAATTTTTTATGCGTGGTAATTGATAAATGTAAAATAATCTCCGAAAAACAAGAAACATATGCTGTTATTAACATATTTGAACTTTTTTTTTGAAACTTAGTTGTGGGATAGATAAATTTAAGTTTTACCAAAGTTAGTGCTAAAATATATAACACAACATTATAGATTAGTGCTAATTTTAATGCATGTAAAATGTTAGTTCAGAGAAAGATATGATAAAACATAGACTTCTCATCAGATATAATGTAGGAGTGTAAATTAATAATTAAACCAAAAATATAGAACATAAAAATGCACAGAACAAACTCACAGTTTTTGCATTTGCACTTCTTGATCAATGTCTCGTCCCTGATGTCGTCATGGCACGCCTTGCAGTAAAACCAAGCTCTGAAAAAAATAAAAAATATTACATTAAATTATGATGTTAAATAAAATAATTTAATAGTCAGTAGTCAGTAGACAGTATAGTTTTCCGAATCTCCAAAACAGATTCTCTCATAAATAATATATTTCAGACTTATTTAGTTGTTACTCATGGACAACATTCGTTAGCAAACATTTACTTCAACAATTACTGGCTTGCTCCATGAGATTTTATATGCCTATCATGAGAATTATTTCGTGGAAAAAAATATTAAACAAAAATCTTACATGCGTGTCATGGAAATTAATCAAAAGGATAGCTATACTGACTTAATTACTTTCATATTTAATTTTTCCTAAAATTGCATTAATTATGACTACATTAATTTCAACATTAAATAAAAAAAATGCTCAAAAATTGCATGTATAAATATATATGAAAATACTTTTTAAAATTTTGGAAACTTAACACTAGTACCAGGATAATGGCAATTGTACTGATTCAGTATAATCACCACCAAAGAAAGAACTTTTAAAACCTTTCTCGTCACAAAATAAATTTGTTAATATTTTATTCAAGAATATGGGTTAGTATTAATTTTGTTTTATTAATTAAATTTGATTTTGTTAATTAAATTTATCAAGTTTAAATAAATGCTTTAAAACAGGGCTTCTTAAACGATGGGTCGAGACCCAAATTTGCGGGGAAACATTCTGGTGTCGCGAGTGATTTTAATGTCAAATATTTATATCGTTTTATAACATCACTTGTTATTTGTATGTTCTCAATAAATTCTTAAACTATATAGTTTTATATGCATATGTATAATGTTACAAATATATAAATTATTTAAAAATATTAATTTATTTTTTTATATCAGCCGGGTCGCCAAGAAACTCGCAATTGTAAATGGGGTCCCGAAGGACAAAAGTTTAGAAGCCTTGCTTTAGAGCATAAGACATAATTTTAGTTTACATATATTCCCTCTGAATTATAATAAAAGTGAATAAATTTACTGAATCACTGTTTCACCAAACTTATTTATTATTATTAAAAATTTCATACATGTCTATGAAACAGTGATTCAGAGAATACATTTTATTTCATTATTATTGATATAATGTTTTAAAAAATATATAATATTCGTTACATAAAATTTTAAGAGAGACTAAAGCTGGGGTTGTCTAACAAACCGAATAGCGGATAAAACTACTCTTCCCGCATAAAGTGTGTTAAATTACTTACTCGTACACCAGTTTATCCATAATCGAACAATGTTTGATTTTTGTTATATATGATAAACGTAAAATATAATCAATAATCCCATGCAGTATCTTAAACAAAAGCAAAAATGTAAAAAAATCAAATTTAACTTCGAAAAATATCATTCATCAGAGTAATATTTTTAGCATGTTTTCGTTAAACTAATTAGTTATTTTTAAAAATTAAATATACAAATACAAGGTGATTTATTACCTTTTGACTTCGTCTGCTGATTGAGCTATAAAGAATCCTTGGGTGTTGGCCTGAATTTTGGCACCTCGGGGATTAATAGAAATCTTGCTATCATTTCCTTCTTCGCCGCCTTTGATCTCAATCGCCAGAAGAAGCAGTTTCAGTTTTGTGAAACACAATCTATTTGGTAATAATATAAATTAAATATATAATTTTATCAGAAATCAATTCTGAATAATGATACCGTTAGAGCTCAACAATTGATTTTGTAAATTGATATTGAAAATTTATTATTAAAACACTATATAGTTAAAAAACATGCTAATAAACGTTTAAAAATATCTAGATTGGTTTTTGAATGAGTTATTATATTACATCTGAATTGTTATTGATATTAATTATTACACTTATAGTTTTTATACGCAAAAATTTAAATATATAAAATTCGTCAAAATATTCATGCAAATAATATTAGAGTAAAGAAGATAGCAACATCAGATAAATATTTTAAAATGTTTTTTTTTCTGATATATAGGTTTTATAATTCTGATATGAAACGCGCAAGTTACATACATACTCCTAACATTACAGTTAAAATTTTTGGTGATTATCCAAAACGCAATTTTTCTTCTCTATTCTACATTTAAATCTGGTATCTGTTTTGAAGAGAAAAAAACACAATAGATATTGTTCCTTGTCTGCTTGTCACTATTGATAAAATCAATCGTTTATTAAACTAAAAATCTCTATGAATATTAATTACTTTAGAGGTGTAAAAAATACATGTACATGTCAGAATATAACCTGTGGCTTTTCTATCCAGTTGCTACCTGCATTACTATTATTTTTCTTTTATAAATCACTTTATAAATAACTAAGATTTGTTAACTATGAATTATGATCATAAATTATTACTATTATAATATTATTTAAAGACGCTATGTGAGTATAAATTTGTCTAATGTAAATCAAACGGTTGCAGAAATGTTGGGTGGTTGTTTTACAACTAATTGTACGCTATAATACGATGTTCTATGGAATTGAGCTAATTCTCAATGTTAATGATGTCGAAGAAGTGCTTAGAATCGAATAAAATTGTATAATGAGAATATATTAAAATATTATTACATAGGAAATATGACAATGAGCGCTTGATGTGAATGTTTAAAGCGGTGATACTCATGCATTTTTTATATGTACACAAATATTTACAAAATCTACACTACTGGTTTAATTTAATTGTATAATTTAAGTTATAGTTATAGCAATTAATTTTAGGTTATAATAAAAATTACCTATTAAAGTGGAACCATCTATATATTTCAGTATACTTTAAAATTATTGTTTTTTTAATTACAAATTTATGTAATAGAAGTAATTGATAAAACTTATGTGTTGTGAAGCTCAATTGAGATATGCATAGACAATTAATAAAAGAGAAAATAAATTAACAAAATTATTTTATTTTTTCTTGCTATTAAAAGAACGAATTTAAAATTTCATCTTTTCATTCTTACGAAAGATTGACTGAAACCAAAGTACTTTTTCTGTATGTGAAAATAGATATTCAACAAAAATGTAATAAATGTAGTTAAAAATTTTTCAAACATGTGAAAATTTTAAATAAATTTTAGAGTTGCTGAGAAATATCACAAAAATGTATGTGTAATATGTTCCGTTTTCATAAAATGATCTTAACCATTTATTACTAATTTAGTAATAGTAGTATCAATAAAAATGTTTAAGCATCACTTTAACAATAAAAAAGTACAAATGTTGAGACGCAATACTTGAGAAAATAATTATTACACATAGTATTTGTAATAAACAGTAAGAATAAGTAACCTTTTAGAATTTAATTGTAAAAATTGATTATATAGTTAAATTGATTATATAGTTTTCAACATCTTTAGATACAATGATGAGAAAAATAATTGGTTAATTAAAATTCAAAATTTAAATGAAAAAAGACTTGACTAGCATGCATTATAACGATTTAACAATCTATTTTATTTCATCAATAACAATTTTATTATTTAAAAATTATTTTTGTGTTATTATTAAATTATAAATTATTATTGTGTTAAAATATCCTAACATTGTTAAATCGTTATAATTTTTTTAATAGTGTACATATATGAGTTTATTAAATATTGCTATTATTTTTTTTGAGTGTTGTTAATCAAACATGTAAGTTCATAAAAGTGTATATTGTACTTCTATTATGTCATTACTATTTACAAACATGCTTTGATTACGAAACACTATATAATAAAGCTTTTTTCAATTATAATAATTTAAAATTTTTTTAATGCCAACAAAATGCATATGTTAAATTAATTAGAATTTTTGAGGGAATATTAAAAAAACTTTATTACTTAATAGAACAATACCTATTGTTAAACATTTCTAAAAAAAAAACTGGACAATACACTGTGAACTCCGTGTCCGCAATACAACTATAGAAAAAGTTGATTAGTTAAAATATTATTCATCATGCAATGTGCACATCTAGAATTTGTACAAACGTGTAGAATCAATAAGGAAATTCATTCATTTTTGAGTTTCATTGATTTCATTTATTCTTACAGTTAGCATAGTTAAAAATACAAAATATAAAAATTAATATTTGTAATGATAAGCATGATAAATTCATAAACGTGATACTAAAACAATAAAATATAAGTTCAAAATCAGTTATAAATTTAAAATTTATTTACCTTATTAACTACAAAACATCAATTAATGCATTGTAAAATAACCAATGAAACTCAAAATATATAATCCAAATGCATCAAGACTCTGTGCCGTCTAATCATAAAAAATTAAACATATTTGGGGTTATTGGTTATAATCAAGATTAGTTACTTGAACCTTCTAATAGCTGTTGTATATCTTAATATTGATTTAAATTCAATTTTAAAGTAAAAAATGTATATAAGTGTTTATTCACAGTGTCTGTTTTATCATAATTCTATTAATTCATTTATTAAAAATAATGAACTCTGATTTATTGTATTTAATAAAAAAAAATATTTGCGTTTAAAAATCTAAATTTCAAATGCAAAAGTTTTAATAAATTTACAAAGAAATCTATATTGAAAACCAAATGTAACAAGAAGTATCATTGTTTTAGCATCATTTGAGAAAATATTAATTTTGGGATCAAATAGAAGTAAATATTGTTAAAATGTATCGTTCTATAGATGAGGTCAAGAGTCAAGCCATAATTTCGAATACGTAGGCCTACTGACTAAGGATTTAATTTCTAATAACGGTAATTTAAAAGTTGTTATTGAAAATTGTAATAAACAATAATAATTGTATTGAATAATTGTAATAAGATAAATTGTAAATAAAGTATAACATCAATATAGGCTAAAATTTATACAGAGAGAGGCCTTTATAAATTTACTCTATTTTATATGTCTATTAATATTTGTAACTTTCAGAATGAGGTATTTAAATTTCTGCAGTTTGCTTGTCTTTTAGTTATATTCTTCGAATTTGGTTATATAATTCGTTAAAATATCATCAATAATTATTAAAAAGAAATTACATACATTTATCTAGGGAACGAATCAAGAAAGATTGATTTGAATAAAATCATTGAACTATGAAGGAATTTTGTACCTAAGATATGAATGTAACTTCATTGCTAACGTTTTCCATTTTATATACATATGTAGTATATTTTGTATTCATATAGTAGGGGAGACTAGGTGAGTTTGTGCCAGGTTACGGTAGTGATAAACGTCATAACAGATAAACTATACTGATTTTGAATTAAGGTCCAAAGGTAGAAAGATATCGTATGTTTGTTCAAACAAGTTCCATTATTGCATTGAGTTAGCTTTGGCGCTCTACATTAACATGATCTGTAGACCGAATTGCTTTTAAAGACTTAAAGGTAAGTTTTTTTGTGCGATTTTTTAAAATAAAAGCTGTTACTTGTGTACAAATGGATCACTTTGTTATTTTGCTGTAAGTTGAAGATTAGTAGTTAACTACCAGCAATTAGTTTTACTTTATGTGACACATATATGTTTTTTGACATGCATTTCTTGTCCTTTTTCGGATAAATTAAGTAGAGAAAAATCTAAGTCAACTAAAATACGACCAAACTTCTTTTGTTTAATATAAAAAATTCAATGCCAGTTTTGGTTTAACCTAAAAAAATCAATACAAGAAACGAAAGATTTCACAAATATTTATTGTTCAAAATATTATGTTATTTTGTTATATTATATTCATAAACTTTGATAAAATGATTGCGTTGTGCTACATACGAGTATTTCTGACAATAAAAGTCGTTATAAACAATTTTAATAGCTATTGTTTTTTAACCGATTTTAATGTCTGTCACAACCGTCCCTCGGGTGTGAACGGGTATGACTCTCCCCCTCTTATTGTATGATTTAATTTTATGACTAATCCATCGTTTTTTGAGGACACTATTTCAGTATGTTCACGTAGACAAATGTTGAAATCATAATTTAATTTATTTTTTTACCTAACTGATAAATTAACAAAAAAAAATATTGTTGATAAAAAAAGTGGCACAACCGTACTCAGTCCCTTTTCTTGTATGATTGGACTTTATGACTAATACATCGTTTTTTGAGGACACTATTTCAGTACTTTCACGTAGACAAATCTTCATATCATCATTTAATTTACTTTTTTGCCTAACTGATGAATTAACAAAAAAAATATTGCTGATAAAAAAAGTGGCACAACCGTACCCAGTCCCTCTTCTTGTATGATTGGACTTTATGACTAATCGCTTTTTGAGGACACTATTTTTACGTAGACCAAATGTTCAAATCATCATTTAATTTACTTTTTTTACCTAACTGGTAAATTACCAAAATTATTGCTGATAAAAAAAAGTAGCACAACCGTACCCAGTCTCCCTTATACAGTACGAAAGTTATAAAAACAGCCATTAGTCAGTTAATTAACTAATCCCAAGAGGGGGCTTTTGAGGATC
>NW_020537646.1:35959095-35995944 GCF_003426905.1 Ctenocephalides felis
GTAAGCGCCACGTTGCAGTCTAACGGATAAAGGATGTTACATAAGGCATAAATATGTAAACAAAATTTATACTTATTATTAAAATATCTATAAAATATCTGATAAATTGATGTGCATATGTCTAATGTTTCTTTTTCAATTTTTTTATTGGATCGTCGAACTAAACCTACCTCCTACAAATTTAAGCAGTTATTTATTCTGTCAATACATGTAATTTTTTTTGAATGATATTGAATGCTTCTTTTCTCAATAACTGAATTATCATTTTTGCCATTTTGGCCCGTATCTTCGAAACAGTTGGACCTGCCTTGGCCAATAACTAATCAGCACTCCTTACCAATAGGAAATGAATCATTTAAATCGGTTGATCCGTGTTCTCGAAATCGACTCGAATAATTAAAAAAATATTAGATTTGTATTGATGGCGAGCACAGGTAGTTTAAAAAAATGGTAATTGTGTTTCGATATTTCTTCTCTGAAACAGCTACGCAGCTCGATTGCTTTGCAAAAAGTTCATAATTTTCAACAAAATTCAAAATACAAAAAATGTGATTTAAGTCATTTTTTTTTCATTTTTCAAAAATTTTAAAGCTCTTTATTAAATGTAATTTTTAGTACGTGAAGTTTCAGTAATTTATCTTAAGGCACAATGCCATGCGTCACTAGTGCACAAATTCGTCATTTTAAGAGTGCTCGAGATCTGAAGAATATATTTTTCTTAAACTTTCAGCTTGTTTACGGATCTTTATATTAGCCAAATTGACAAATTTGATAATGACTTATTAACCAATTTGATAATTTAAGTTCGGAAAGGAAGGCAAGGCAAAATAATAAATTTTAATAATCGGTTATTTCAACCCAAATTTTGCAATGCAGCAATAGTATTATGTTCTGTTAATTATATTTCTTGAAATTAAAAATGTTGTTAAAAAAAGTTAATTATATTGTATAGAATTTTTTCTCACTATTCAAATTTTGCCGCCCCCAAAAATTTGCCGCCTTGGGCAGTAGCCCCGATTGCCCCTACTGTAAATCCAGCACTGATTGCAATACAAATATTACTAATAAGATATATTTAAAGAAGTTAATTGTCAATTACCATTTATCGAGAATGTCGTCAATTCTGACTCTGATTTGTTTATGTTTCTTATTCGTTGTGGCTTATGATTATTTCTGATCATTTATTGTAAAATGTTCGGAATAAGAATTATTTATACAAATACGAACTTGGGGAATAGATCTAGCCGAACGTATCAACGAGTCCTGCAGAGCGCTGCGCAAAATCTCAAGCAAAGCAATTAGCGACTAATACAAATCTGAGTATTAAAAATATAACACATATTGCCTAAATACACCAAACACAAAATTAAAAGCATGAATAAAAAAACTTTAGTGATGCATTCATTAATCGAAGTCTGTTAAAATGATTTATTTCGTTTCCCTCACGAAACGTGGAGTCGTCGCCACGTATGGACAATGCGATCGAGTGTGTTTAAGGAGTGTGATTAATTTAAGATTGTTACGTTAATGTAATTTATTGTACAGTTTATGAAAAATGTTCATATTGTATTTAGTTTCATTTTTGGGTAGTTCTATATACTTCTTGCGGCCACATCTATGTGTGTATAATATTTGATAGTTTGATCGTATTATAATATAAAATAAATCTGTGTAAATAGGTGTTAAGGAAAATAAGGCAAGGTTATGATAAAATCTATAGAAATTACAAAAATATTATATATGAATGTAAGATTTAACCTAAAACAGTTGAAAATGAAGGTGACGTTTGATAAGAGGTTGGCATTGAAATTAAATTATTATAATATTAAAAATCTGAGTGTGACGGAGTTTCTCAATATGTAAAAAAATATGAAATCAAAATATAATTCGAGCTTTGTAGAATGTATCTTAGACAATGTTAGCACATGTGTTCGAAGTGGCTTTATAAGTAAAATTTAAAATTTACGAAATATATAAAAAAAAATCAGAAAATCAAGAAAAAATATACAACAGGAGGACTTTGTATATTCTATATTTTACTTTCGTTTTTTCAATTTCGGGGTAAGCAAACATAAATTATTAATGGGTTTTAATGTGTGAATGGGTGACATTAAAAATAATCGCGCGTTCAAATAAAATATATGTATCTCAGGGTGTGTTGAGTAAATGCATTTAGCGCTTTTTATCATATACAATTCGTTCATTATTTACATAGGTGCTTCCATCTGACTTTATAATTTAATTTGTAATAATTATGATAATCCAGAATAAAACTAATCAAAAATTTAATTAAGAATCTGATATGGAATAACCTCGTTTGTTGCTTCTGAATATTATTTTGAAATTAAACTTTGAACTTAATAAATACGAAATTCACAATAAACATTGAAATTACAGTACGAAGAAATCATATAAATAACAACTTTAAAAAATCATGTAGTAAATACAAATTACTACGGATATTATAGTATTATCAGTAAAATTATTTATCACCTAAAACAATCAAAATCTTCATATAAAGAGTTTATTTTAAAACTCATACTCAAGGAAACACTTATTAGTTTTAATTGGTAGATTGTATAGTCAGAAGGTGTACCTACATTAAACATCTGATCGGAAATTTATATTCTAAAAAACTTTTATAAGATCTTCTAGTTATTTCATGTAATTTTGTACGCTGTATTATAGATATTTATATATATGTATATTAAATATAAAGCAAAGCGGGAACTGAATTTGAAATTTTTACAAATTAATTAACTATATTAACGATAATCAATCACTTAAAAAATAAATGAAACTACGTGATTCTTAAACAATCATTGGAATTCATTTCTTTGCATATTACGCATGTCGCCGATTTCAATTTCAAATTTGGACTCCATTTATATAAGTATAGAGTGTGATAATATACGTAGGTATTGATAATAACTACTATAGATCTTGCTTTGCATAGTCCGCTTCTCATTATAGAAATTAAATAATTCACGGCGCGCATTCATTCAACGTTAAATTCTATTAAGTTACCTTTACGAAACGATACGACGCAGATATTGTTCTATTTCGAAATCTTACTCAATATATTCCTAAAATTTCCATTCATAGCTGATAAAAAATCATTTTAAAATCCAGTTCAATTGGCACTATTTAACTACATATATTAAAATCACACACTTGATGGCACGTTTATTAAACGAAAATAATAGTAAAATTACATATACGAATGTTCACAGATATTGTGGCATCTCCACACTATCAATTAAGTAATTTAGTCATAATTTTCTGAATTCCGATTTATTAGTGAATTTATATTTCAACTAAATTATATGAAATTGAAAAATACAAGTTTTTTCGAAAATCATCTAAAAAAAATATTCAAGTTATTTAATTTCAAAAGAGATTGAGAAATTGTACTATTGTTAACGCATTCACGTATCAATGTATACATAGAAAAATTTATTTTCTAACTCATCATCTGATCACTTTTAATATCATTAGCGTAATATCCACACAAGGGGCCCAATGGAATAATTATATTCGAAAAATGATATATCTTTTTGTAAAATGCGAAAGCTATAAATGCCCCACGAATATCTATTACAAAAATGATCATTTTGATATTTAAAATATATTAATTGTATATGGGTATAAACTAACCATTTAATAAACATTAACAATTAACATTAGTAAAAACGAATTAAACATTAGCAAATCAATTTAATGTATCTACTGTAAGGAATATGCACAATTTTATTATTAGGGACTGTAACTGTCCTGAAAAATTAAAAAAAAAATATCACGTTGGTTGAAAATTATGAGCTTTTAAGTTCAACTTAGGGCTTTGGTAAAATTGTGACCATTTTTGGGTTATTATGGTTAATTTTTAGTAATAATAAAATATTTTAGTAGAATTGGTAATCTACCGAGAGCTTATGCGAAACAAATACATTTGAGCGCGTATACTCGTTTTACTATTAAGAAATTATTAAGTATTTTACCATTATGCTATCCTGATTAAATGAGCGTACAATACTATTTTTTTCAAAAGAGAGCTTCTCAAAATCGACGGATTTTAAATAAATTAAATTCATAGTTTAACAAAAAGCCCTCATTTTTGAATACTTAGATTTTGAAGACTTGTATGTTTGACTATGGTCATAGCAATATTATTCACGGTTATGCTATAAAGTTTAAAAGAAAGAAAGTGATGAAAATTGACCACAATACTCAAAAAATGGTCACAATTTCAACAAAGCTCTAGATGAGAAACCGTTTTTTATCATTTGTTTCAAGGCAGTTATGGTCAATATTATCACCCTGTTTGGGCTTGACGTTCTGGGACACCCTATATAAGAATATATATATATATATATATATATATATATATATATATGATAGTTTTTTCGACATTGATATGTTGTCGTTGTCCACATATTTGAAGTATTTTGTAGCCTAATTGTCGAATTAAAAAATTATTAAAATAGAGAAAAAGATATTCCATTAAACGTTTCGACACTTAATGTGTATCATCATTCAGTATCTAAAAAACATATTACATAAATAACAATAGTTGATATTATCAGTATAAATATAAAAATATAAAAAGGAGAAAATTATATACATACCAAACCAGGAAAAACAAAAAAAAATAATTATATAAAATTTATTGAACACTAAACTTCTGTAAAAAAATATCATAACTAAAATAATTAAAAGAAGAGAAATTAAAGGACATATTGCTCTTCTATATTGTATGATGTTCAATCGTTGTGCATTGTAACACAACTGATCAAGGTTACGCGACACGTGCGGTATAGTGAATGCGGGGTGTATTTTACTGAATGATGACACACATTAGTGTCGAAACGTTTAATGGAATAAAGAAAAAATTCTATTTTAATCTTTTTTAATTCGACGATTGGGCTGCAAAATACTTCAAATATATATACTTCAAATATATTCGCATATATATTATAGGGACTGTATAGTGAAATCCTAGAGAAATTAATCAGAACAATATACTAGAAATATGTGTCCAAACACATCTTTGATTAATAATCTTGTTTTGTAATTAGTTTTTCCGAAGTTGCATTGATTGTTATCTAATTAAAGTATATTTTTATGCAATCAGTATAATTACTTAAATTCTTTATATATACAATCGTGCATATTCCGATACAGCGGTAATATTTTCGAATATGTTTATATCATTGAATGGCAACGCCGTTTAGACATTAGAATCGTATAATATAGAGATTTTGTATTTCGTATAAGATGAAAATTGGTATGAATCGCAACCAGCTCAGTTATTTTAACTATTCGACAAGTAAGTGAGTCCTATGATAAATATAATAAACTTAACGATATAATCACATTAGATGTTAGAGGGAAGACGGTTAGAATGTAACGCCTCATTCGTATGTGTTCGGTATGCGATGGTTTGTAGTTTTACATTTTTTGAGATGGGCCGTTATATAATATATAATTCTAGTATGTAATTAATTATAATACAGAATTGGTTTTATATAGATAAGATCTCACATATACATCCACCATCATGAGACATTTTTATTTGAAGTTAGAATGAAAAGTTCTCTTTATCATAGATAAAAAAAGTATAGTTTATACTTCGTTATGCATTTGATAGCTTTCCCATGAAAACCATCGAAAACATATAGAAAACAGACTTGTCATTATTTGACCACTTGCGTTCAAATATTATATATCTAAATTTTTATATATACAATAGAAGATAAAAACTAATGAGAATATCTTCAAAATTTCAACATCATTAATAACAATATCAATTTTATTATCTGCTCATCATTCTAAAATTATATGTGTGTGTATATATATTAATTTAATATGTGTGATTCTAAGTCTGTGTGAAACCAATTCGAAGATATATAAGAAGTGACATTTTATATATAAATTATTAATGTTATATGCATATTATTTTTAAAATATAGAATTTTTATGATTCATTAAGTATGATATAAATTATATATAGACATTTAAACAATCAAATTCTCAACATAAGCCCTACGCATGGGTTCAGCTTTTTACTATAAACTCATTATATTGTTCGTAACTATAGATATAATATAAAAAATGTGTCGTCAGAGAATTTATATACAACGGCAATTTATTTATATATAATAATCATATTGTTTACTGCATGTAATGTTCAATTACATTGTTTGCATAAAATTTGTTTATCGAATGTTTATATATAAATATGGTAATAGGAAATACATTATTTAATTGTCATTTTCTGAATGTCAAAAATATAGTTTGAAATCTGACAGAACATATTATTAGAACTATTGAAAATGCAATTTTTACACGTAAACACCGGCCACGTTGATATAATTATTCAAAATATTTAATAAATAGAATCTATAGTGGCATTGTTCTAAATTTACAAATAGGCCCCCAACAGGCCTAAACTTGCTGCACTGAATCGCTGGTTTAAAATAAAACTACTGTTGTTGATGTTATATGATTGTTAAAAGAAACATGCAAATATTGTAAATAAAAATCGGTATAAAAAAGAGTTTTATTTTTTTCATTTCCTTGAAGAATAATAAATAAAGCACCTAATGAAAATTAAGAAAATATAGACTTTTGCGTGAAGTCTTTCCACGCGGAAGAAGTTATACTTTTTAATGTGCAAATAAAAATAGTAGGCTGGTTTTGATTGGTAAAGAAACAATCGGACATGTCATGTATATTTTTGATATCGAAATATTTTTATAGTTAATAAATTTATATTTTTTTATTGTTGGGAGTTTCTAATTTAATATATTGTCATAATCATTACTACTCCCACATTGGTGACTCACGACGATGGAGATGAAGATAAAGGAGTTTTATTTTTCGAAGATTTAAGAAAAATTGATTTTGACGCAGCACCATAATCACTGGTCTTCAGTGACGACCTATGTCCAGTCCAATCCATCATAGTTAACGCACTTACTATCTGGATCAGACTTCCGAGGTTACTCATTTGGTATACCCAGACCTCAGTGTTTATTGCTGACAGAAAAAATAATTTGGAGCCTAAACTTTTCATTGGAATGCAATTCAACCTCTCTTTCTCTGTTAACTCAACAAATCGTCTTATAATGCTACCTCCCATTATCGGTGACAACGACGAATCAAAACAAAATTTGACATAATTTATTGGATTCCACAATTCTGGACTCTTATGTCAAAGAAACCAATGATCCTGATTTGGATAAAGAGCCAACTTCTTTCTCTGATCGGAACTCATCAGATACGAATGCAACGCTTGCAGAAATGGAAACTGTACCCATAAATTATGCATTCTAAACATTAAGTTATTCTGATATAACTCATACCCATTAGATCGAGAACATTATGCAGAATATGGAGTTGATGGCAGGTCAAATCACCACATACGGTGGATCTGCTGACGAAACATGGAAATTTGTAATTGACCAGTATTACAACACTGGTCTGCTATAATCTGCTTTCCCACCACATTTTTATAACGTGTTTCCCTGTATTTTTTTTTAAACTGTGAGATCAACACTGGGCAGGGAGTGTGTGGCGATATCAAGCAGGCTGGTTTTGATTGGTAAAGAAACAATCGGACATGTCATGTATATTTTTGATATCGAAATATTTTTATAGTTAATAAATTTATATTTTTTTATTATGTTGGGAGTTTCTAATTAAATATATTATCATAATCATTACAACTCCCACATTGGTAGTAGAATTTGATTTTTACTCAACTGGATTCATAAAGGATTGTTAATTTTATAAATATTGCTTTATTAACAATCGACTTCACATTTGGAAACTTCATTATCTATAATATTTACGAAGCTATAGATTATGATACCTAAACTAGTAAAATAAAGGTGGCCATATTTTTCTAAGTCAAAACCGGGACGGCAATTATTAGTTATGCTAATCCGGGACAGGGGTATATTAATAATAGTTTTTTTATAATAATTGCGGACTTTTAGTAAGAACTTTATCATTCGATTATAAGTCATACTTTTTTATTTTATGATTTTATATTTTATATAGATCTATATGTTTTTCGCGCTTTTAAGCCTTGTATAATATTCTGTACAATATTCTATACAATTTTAATCATAAATATTTTGAAAAAATTAGCACTTGTTCGTTTGTTTTCATAATTTTTGTTTATTCATCTGTTAAGTTTTGAAAAACCGTGACAATCCGGGACAAAAGATCTAAATTCGGTACAAATTATGTTTTTAAAATAACCCGGGACACAAGGTGAAATCCGGTCCAGTTGTTTCAAAGATACAGGACATAAAGTGCAAAAAATGCCAATTCAGTTTTCAAAAATTCTAAATTACGGTTCGGGATGTTCTAGCAATTTGTCTCAAAGCACGATGTCATGCACTAGTTATTTTTTTTATAAACTTTCTTGTAGAGAAGTTATAGTAATCGCAAAAAAATCGAAAATGAAAATTTTTGCATATCTTTACGTCTCAGAGGTTTCTGAACGTCATATTTCGTGTTTGGATACTTTTCGTCAATAATTTCATGAACATGGTTCAACCGATTTGAGTAGTTCAGAAAACATTTGATTTCCATTGATAGGGAGAAGAGCCGGTTACTTTTTGGCAAAGGCATTTCGAAGATACAGAGCAAAAAGTGCCAAAAATGATAAATTAGTTTTTGAGAGAACAGAGCGTCCGATTTGAATGTTTCAAAAAATATTGTATTTGTATTAACGTAATGAAGAACTGGTGAATTTTTGGGTAAGCAGGTTTTGCTGTTTCGGCAAATTTGGCGGTCAAAAATGATCATTAAAAATATGCACATCAAATTATTAGATATTTTATAAGAATTTTAATAATAAGAACAAATTTTGTTTTTATTTCTTCAATGTTTATCCGTTAGTCTGCGACGCGTCTCTACGCAGCTAAAGAAGCGCGATTGCTTCGAAAAAAAGTTCAAAATTTCCAAAATATTTCAAAATATAATAAATTCAAATTTCTAAAAAATGTCAAAAATCTCTAAAATCTAATTTTCCAAAGTTATAAAAAAAATGATACTTCTGTGAAAAGTTTAATTTTTGGTACAGAAAGTTTCAGCAATTTGCCACAAGTTATAGTAATCGCAAAAAAATCGAAAATGAAAATTATATATATCTTTTTTTATTTTTTCAAAGGTTTCTGAACATTTTGGCATACCTTGGAAAAAATGGAAGTATGTGTGCGTGTGTGTATGTGTATCTGTGTGTGTGTGCGGATACAAATTTTCGTCGACGATTTCGGAAACACGAATCAACCGATTTGGATAATTCAAAAAACATTTGATTCGTATTGATAAGGAGACCTGCTAATTAGTTTCTGGCAAAGGCAGGTCAAGCTGTTCCGAAGATACGGGGCAATAAGTGCCAAAAACAGTAACTCAGTTTTTAAGAGAACGGAGTGTCCGATTTTAATAATTCAAAAAACATTTTACTTGTATTGAGAAGATAAAAATCTGATTAAATTTTTGGGGAGGCAGGTCTAGCGGTTATGGACTCTCAATAAAAATAAGTTAAAAAAATGCCTATTGACGGCCAAAAATTATAAGATATTTTATAGAGATTTTCATAATGTGTACACATTTTGTGTAAATTTTATTGTGTTCCGTACCAAGATTTTTAATTACGGTACAGGATGTTCCAGCAATTTGCCTTAAGGCACGATGCCATGCACCCCACTAGTTCTTTCTAGCTTTGCACACTTTATAGAAGTTTAAACCTTAACGATAATTTAGTGACTTAACGTTGGTAAAACCAAAAAAAGTTGTTATCAATGCCATCTAGTAGAAGGTTGCTTATTTAAATAATAGCATGTTTGCATGTTTCCTACAATTATCAATAGCACATTTTCAAACCAATACGCAAAGGTAGTTATCAGCATTACCAAGTGTCATCTGCTTTTATAAAAACGCACATTTAGGTAAAGAACGTTAAGTATTTTTCTGAGTCCCTCTGTCAGTAGAAAGACATTTAGTCAAAGTTTTTAAAATAAATTGTGGATGATGTGGATTTTATAATTAATCAACATGAGTTCTGGATTTATATCGGAAAATGAGATTGCTGAACAGAGGAAGAAAAGACAAGAAGAATGGGCAAAAGTTAGAACGGCTGACCAGCCAGAAGGTATATAGCTTGAAATTATTTATTATTTCAGAACACAATATTGAAAAGAATTTTTCATGAAGAACTTTTTTTTGCAGAGGTCCCAGAAGAACCATATGATTCTCGGTCATTGTTTGAACGTCTAGAAGAACAAAAACAGAAAAAAGAATTGGAATATGAAGAAGCTCATAAGCTAAGTACGTTAGTAATTAATAGTTAATAGTACATTACTACTAAACAAAAACAATCATTTCCATATATACATACATAAGTTTCAGAAAGTTATAGTTAAAGAAGTATAACTATACAATCTTGAAAGACATACATCAATTTAAAAAAAGACTCTGGAATGTCTTTATTTTTTACACAATTTGATATATAATTTTTTCTTTATCGTCTTATTATGAGTGAGTATGAGAAAATGAGAGAATAGGCATTATAAAATACATCAATAGCAATAAATATAATGCATATTGCTAACATGTAGCACTATAGCTGGTATTAATTGTGGATTTATTATTAATAGTAATTATAATGAATTTTAATGATATTTTAAGCAGTCAGACTTATTCAACATCGAACAAGTCTGCCTGTCTGTTAAATTTCATTACAACTGCCATAACTAAATTACTGATAGTTTTAGTGTTTCATGCTAGTGCTAATGATGTACATTGTATTTATTATTATTGATATATTATATAATGCATATTCTCTCATTTTTTTATACCTACTTACTGAAATTTAAATGAAATTATGTACCCTGACCTATGGAAAAATTAACATGTGCTAAAATCTTGTTTTTTGTATTTACTGTTTGTATTCCAAAATTTTTATTCTTATATATATATATATATATATATATATATATATATATATATATTATCTATAATTTTTTATATTAATGTATAGAAAATTTTGTTTCTATATGTGGTATCAGTAGATATGATTAACCAGTTAATTATTTCACAAATTAGTAAATTATTGAACATGAAGTTAACATGAAATCGGAAAATAAATTATCGAGTGTCCAATGCTGTAAGCGTGAATCTAAAAAAAAAATACCAGCAGGGCCTTTTAGCAACTTTAGAACTACAACATGAATCGCAACAGTTAGATTTAAATTTAGTTATCGACAAAACCAAGAAAACAGTAATATTTTAAAGTTTAAAAGACCCAGCTTAATAGGGAAATCGAATTGATTTAGTTCAAACGAGTCCTGTTGAGAAAATGTATACATAAATAGAAAATGGGGAAACAGTGTTCTAGAAAATTGCTTATTTATTCCAAAAATGACTTTCGCTTTTGTTATAAACGTTTCGCATTAAATGAACAATACTACATCTAGTTGAAGGTAGAAGAAAATCTTAGTACAACAGAAGAAATCTTAATACAACTTTACTTTATTATTCAATAATATTAATTGATAGTGGTTTATGTTTATCAATAACAGGTCATCTGAAAACATTGAATATTTTTGTTGAAGACATATGTGGTTAGGGTTATGGCAATGAAGCAAATGTAAAAAGGAAAAAAAATAGGCTACAAAATTTACTTTTGAACAACAATCCTCAAAACATATAATTTCTTTTCATCTACTAATCTTTGGGCATCACTTTTGAAATACATTAAAAATTTAGCTTTAAAACAACAATCAATCTGTCTATTTTTAAATTTTCATCTGTTTATATAAGCAAGACAGCATTTTTCATGCTTGTTCTAAATTATATAATTTCAAGAATTTTTATTTGATAAATTAATGCAAGAAAAATAATATATTCTCAACTCAAGTATTCTCAACTGACAGAACTCAACCATCAGAATTCTCAAAACATATATGTTACCTAATTAATAAACACAAAATAGTATAATATGAAAAATATGAACATTTCTTTTGCCACCACAGTTATATTATGATTCTTTATCAATCATCACAGTACAATTATAAAATATGAATTTAAAAACAATGTACTATGCGTTCACATCCTAAGTTTATCAATAAATTTGTTTCAGAAAATATGATTAAAGGATTAGATGATGATGAAGTAGATTTTCTAGATCTAGTTGATCGAACTAAAATGCAAGTTGAGCGACAACATAATTTAGAAGAAGCTAGAGAGCTTCAAGAGTATAGACAACAAGTAGCATCATTACAAGAAAAGAATCTTGATAAAAGACTTCAATCTGAAATTTTATCTAAAAAGCCTAAAGTCTCGCCACTCACCAATAGAAACTCCCAGAAAAAGATTTTAACTGGTGTGGTTGTTAAAAAGAGAAAATTGAGTGATGAATCATCAGTTAATAATGACAATCATACTGTTGAAACAAAAGTTAACTCAAAGCAAAACACAACTGGAAACGATCAGGGCTTGAAATGTATTGGTATTCTCCCAGGCATGGGTGTTTACCGGGATACAAGTGATTCTGAAGAAAGCACAGATAGTGATGTATGTGACAAAGTTGAATATGACTTACTTGGCAGAAAAATTGATGCTACCAAGAAACCTGTTCATTAAGAAAATAGAATCTTGTTAACAAATGAGTGATAGATGACATCGAAATGAAATATGCACAATACTATATAAATAGGTTTTGAAAATGATTTATTATATTACAATTGTTTTTATTGAACAATAATAGCGAAAATGCAGAGAATGCTAAGATTCTATAATTTAGTGTGAGTGGTATATAAGTATGTTTAGACAAGTGATTTTACATGCAAAGCTATTAAAAGTAAACAAATATACTTTTTTTAATATAAAAATTAATTGCATGTATATATAATAATTTAATACATAATTTCTCACCAGCCTATTACATTTAATTATTGATGTATGTGAAATATATATATGTAATTAAATTTTTACAACCCTCACAAATTGCAATATGTGAATAGATATAAACACTTACATAACTGAATCTACATACATCTATAGATACTTTATCTATTTCAACATGAGGCATTCACTCAATGAAGGGTAAAACATGCAGTGCATAAACATTTATGAAATCAAATATTATCTTATGAAAATGCCTCATGGTGAATTAGACAATCTCTGAGAAATGTATGCAAAAATCAAATAATAAAACAAAAATCACCAATCCATAAATAAACTTTAAAATTAAAAAACATTATCCTTTTCAAGTAGCTACGGGAAGTATATCATTACTTTCACAAGTCTCTACACTATTAGTTTGTGCATTTTCATTTGAAGTATTCTCAATTTCATTTGTTGAGTTTTGGATGTGAGTTTCATCATTTGATGTTTCTGTTATTGACATTTCTTGCACCTTTTCATTTATGTTGCATAAATTATTGCTAGTTGATGGATCATATGGATGCCTTTGAACAAACATGTTATCCAATATGTGGTCTATATTGTGAACACCATCATTGTCTGATGTTTGATCTGGCGTAGGTGAAGAGTTTTCTTGTGTAACTTGAGGTGGTGGTACAATAGGTATCGCAGAACTTCGAGGTCTACGTGGTGCTAACCTTGGTGGCAAAGGTTGCCCTTGAGGAGAATAATATGTTATTCCTCCTTGTGGTTGGAACATAGGGCCTGCAGGAGGCGGATTTGGCTGAAAGTATGAAGAGTATTTTCAATAAAATAGAACATGTTGCTTTGATATTTATTGGGCAATCAGCTAAAAGAACTGATAAAGTCTTAGCTTATTTTATATGTAGAGCAGAAAATAATTATAGACTTCAATGAAACTTCACCTGTCTTAACATGTATTGTTTATTATATGTAAATAAATAAAACCTTTAAACCATTTTCTATATCATAAATAAATTTATGAAAAAATAATATAAGTGTAAAATAAAAATAAATATTCTGAATGAACCAAATATTTGATAACACACATCAATACAAATTAAACACAAATATGAAGAAAAAATCATGATCAAGAAACCAAACTAAACTCTGAAAAATTAAACTTGTTCAATAAAAAAAAAATTGCAAATTACTTTCATTGCTCTTCAACAAAATGTGAAAGGAAAAAAGATACTTACCACTGCATTAAAAGCTGTAGGAGCCGGGTATTGAGGGTATTGGGGAGGATATTGTGTTGGGGGTGCATGTTGAGGAGGAGGAACAGGATAACCTAAAGATTGTGGTATAAAAGTATTATTTGGAGCCATGTAGGGTCCCCCCGAATTAAACTGCATAGAACTTGGAGGATATTGAGGGGCAAGAACTTGTTGCGGCATCACTTGATTACTAGTGGTTATGACCTATAAAACACAAATATTTTTCAAATTTATTTTTATTTAACCCTTTTAATAAAATAATAAAATGCTCTAATTAAAAAGGTTCAAATTAATATTCTCATTATTATGTTGTTCAAATGTTGAAGATGTATGTAAATACCTGTGTAGGAACTGGTTCTGGTACATAAGGCATTGTTTGTGGGGGTGGCACAGAAATATTAGGAGGTACTACCTGACCCCCTGCTTGGGGCATCCCATTTAGTGCTTGTGGTATATGTTGTCCTTGATGTGAATTATTTTGTTCATTTGCTACAGGCGGAGTATATTCTGTGATAGTTCAAGAGGAAATATACAATTATTAAATTTTTTTATCAAATTGTAGGTGATTAACAATTTAATTAATTTGTGGAAATATTGAAAAATGACTTAAGTATTGATTAATTTAAAATTTTGATGTGTTTAAAAACTGTTTTTGATTGCATGTAATAAGTAGGGTCATGATCAATATTATGATTAAGATATAAGACACATTCACTAACCAGTTGCATAGTAGTTCTGTTGATATACAGGTTGTTGTTGCTGCGGTTGGCCTTGCATGTTTGTTTCTGGTACAATACCACCAGGTCTTTGACAAGAATATCTTAAATAGATCATACATTTTAATATTTATACCCTTGGTGATAATTTACGAAATTCACATATAAAAACATCTTAAAAAATAATTTTTAAACCTTTTCGGACGGACAACATCTTGCATTCTAGGTGGAGCAACATTACCCCCTCGAATATGATCATTACCACTAGGCTGTGCAATGCTTTTATTATGGGATGTTGTTTTAATGTTATCCATGTATTTTATGCTATTTACACTATCCTCACATTTTAATTTTGTGTTATTAAAACTTTGAGTGATAATATTATCTGTATTGTCTTCCTTATCTTGAATATCATACAGATTTTTCTGTGCCTCAATAGTAGATGCCAATTCATAATGATTATTTATTGGCCCATCTGAACTATTGTGAGAATTACTATGCTGTGTGTTAGAAATTTTATTCCTATTATGGCTCTTAAACTCTAATGTATTCCGATTTTTAAAAGGTCTATTTGGGCCACGTTTGTCTCCACTATTATGTTGATGCCTTTCATTATCATATTTCTTATGTTTAGGATCATTTTCATTTATATTGTTAGTATTTTCTTTAATTTCATTGTATCCTTTTTGTGAATTTTCATTATATTCATTAGTTTGTTTATCTCTGCGATCAAATTTATTGAATCTATTATTTCTATTACGGACATTATTCTGCTTATTGCGTTTGATTCTAGAAGATCCTCTTTCCTCAACTTTCTTTTTATCTGAATGCTCTGAAACATCATTATTATAAGATGAACCCTTTTCATATTGAAGAGCTGGAAAATCTTCTGCTTTTGGTTTTCTTTGTGTTGGCTTTTGTTTGCCATATGCTTCCAAATCTTCCCAGTTTCTTGTATATTTATTAGGACCATGCCTGTAATTAATGAGTACTTATAGCAAACCATTTTCAAAGAAATGATATATGTTTTAGAATTACCCATATCTATGACCCCTTCTGGCTTTCGGCGGGCCTTCCTCATTTCTTATATCATATCCATATGCAGCAATCAATTCAGATCTTGATTTAGGAGCCTGCTCACCTTCATCATACCTTCAAAATCAAATACTGATATATATATATATACATATATATATATATATATATATATATATATATATATATATATATATATAGTGTGTGTGTGTTTTGTATGTATAAATATAAACATATTTATAGAACTAGTCATTAATTGATGCTTAATCAATTGGAAACTAAATTAATCAAAAAAAAAATCAAATTATTGCAAACATACCTATCATGTGACCATCTATCCTGACTTTGTTGCCATACTTTTTTAGGTTTTCCTGTAGCTTTCTCATTAATGGGAATTTCTTCTTGTTCAGTATCAACAGTTTTTGCTTCTGCTCCATCCGGAATACTACAGCAAATAAATTATGTCAAACTCATTAAAAATAAAAATAAATAATTCACTCTTACCCATCTTCCGCAGTTCTATCATCATGTTCATAAAAAGTTCCTCGTTTTGGTATATACTGGGGGTTACTTTTGTCTTCATCATCGTCCACTTTCTTTTTTTCGCTATCTTCCTATTTTTAGATTTAAAATAAGTGAATACATTATCAGAAGTTTATTTAATAAAATATCATTAAAGATCAAAATTTGTATTCTAGCACATTGACCTAGTTGATTAAACAAAATAACATACCTCACCATCGCCACTCTGTCGTTCCAAGTCCAAAATAACACTTTCATCATTAGCATCTTCTTTATCACTTAGATCTAATGAACTATTCCGATTTGATGGAACATGATCTGTATCATCAGACTCAGATCCAGATTCCTCTACAGTTTCATATTCAGAGTCAGGACAGTCAAGAGTTGACAATTCATTATTATCTGTCTCCTATATGGAAAGTGTGTGTGTTTAATAGAACAGAACAAATTTCATTACTAACAAGCACGTTGGTAACTATTATTTCATTTATGCATTTGATCAATAATCAATTTCAATACTGTTCATTGCTTTTATATTTCTGAGAATATGATCAACAGTATTGTTAAAATTATTTAACATATTTAACACTCGAGCACTAAAACTCAATCAACCAGGTATAGTTATATATATATATATATATATATATATATATATATATATAAAACAATTTACGGTTATATTTATTCTATTTCAAATTCGCGCACTTACCGAATCTGATACTTTTTTAATTTCTTCAAACGAAGTCTCTGATAACCCCTCAGAGTCATTTGTATTTTTGCGACGACGGACTTCAGACATATTTTTCGTTTTTGTTGATGATTTAAAAGTAGTTTACATATGACTGTCAATGTATTAGAAGTATTTATCAGTATAGCAAGCGAAATCAATAATTATTTTTAAAGTACTTTCTTTGTACCAGATAAAATGAAATAGGACAAACACATCACTAATTATTTTTTACAATTCACTTGAAGAGTTAAGATGTTCGTTTTTAAAAATATAATCACTATAATAATTGTTTTGTGTTTTAAGTCAGGAGTTATATAAAATTAAGCAAAACATTGAAGTTTGCTTACGAGTTGTTTGTTGATGTGCACTATTTAGAACCGAAAGTAGAACAACCGATTAAATTCTATAGGTCACAAGTTCACAACATCCAATGTCTGTATCAGCATTTAAATTTTATTTAAGATTAGCCCAATCACATTATTTGGTTTTATGATATTTTTATAAATCTATTTCTATCTTTTCACATTTTCTTGCAGAAAATGAAATTAATCACATATTCTGTATGATCAGGGGTGCCCAATCGTTCTCTAAACTGGATATATAATCTTAAGCTTCACACGGTACCATTTGTCACTGAAGTACATGGTATGAAATTAGAAGCATTGCAACTCGCATTTTGTGTGATACTAAGAGATTCTTGACAATAAGATATTATATATTATTAATAAAAACGATGGACATCACTATTAGCCATATGTTATTTCTGCTTAATTTCTTATAATGCTTATTAATATTAATTCGAAATAACTTATTTTTGCTAATAAATTTAAATTTTATGGATGGCAGTAACTAAATAAGATCATACTACATGAGGTTGTTTTACATTTTACAAGACGGATTTTATTTTAAATACTAAAAAAAAATAAATAGAAATTTATCTGGTTTATAAAATACGTCTGCGTCTGCTGGCCTTAATTTGTACATCTCTGATAAAAATGTTGGCAGGAAAAGCCGTCAATAATGGCAATACTATAAATGAGAAATAACCTCAATCATAAAAATGTCATATTGTTTTCACTGAATGCTTCTTCAAATAGATTGTTTGATTAAATAGATACGAGGTTTAATATGAGTATAAATCATGGCTGCTAGAGATAAACAAGGAATGGATGACTTCAAATGGACCGTTGATAATGAAATTAGTTTATTTGAGGCGATGACCAATTATAAAATTGCCGGTAATTTACAAACGAAAGCCGTTTGGTTGCCCTTATTATTATTTCAGAGTACTTATTTTTATAAAAATCGAAGAACTAATTTTGAAATTGTATTAATGTATTGTGACTTATCTTAAACACGAATTAATATGTGATAATTTTGTAGGAACTAACCGATTTTTCAATATGGCATTAGTTCTTGAAAAATTATCAGACATGAATCGAACAATTCCTGTAAACAGCATATGGAATCATTTGGAAAGTATGTATGATGTTGATATTTTAAATGAAACGGAAATGTTACATGCAACAGTTGAAGATTTTAATTTGCCTTCTGCTGATTTTTCTGAGCTTATGAAAACTAGAAGCACTAATGAAGACAATAAAACTATGTTAAACAAACAAATTAATAAAATCAAATTAGAAGTTAAAGATTCACCAAAAACAGGAATAAAGCGTGAAGAAAAGGTTGCAAAGTCAACTCCTAGGCGTGATAGTACATACAAAGAAAGCGTACTAAAAGTTAATATTACTCCAAAGACAGTTGTAAAACCAGAAGTTGAAAAAAAAAGTGCTAGTAAAAGCAGAACTAGAAAAAATTCTGATAAAAGTATATCACCTGTTCCTAGCAATGCTAATAGAATCGGAAGAAATACAAGAGGTTCTTTAAAGCCAGAAGAAAATACATCAACTAGAAGTCGTAGCCCAATATCTAATGCAAAACGCAGAACTAGAACTGATTTGAAGTAATTTTACACATTAGTAATATAAAATTAATTTTAACAAAATGATAATTTAATTCTTGATTTTTTTAATAATTTAAAAAACCTGCATTAATTATATTATTTGAATTATTGAAGAAGTTCAATAATTAATATATCCAAAAAATACTTATATATTGAAAATATAGGATTAATTTGTTGATTTTTAACCTGAATTTTTTTCTTAACATATCACAAAAATTAATCGATAATGAATAATGAAAATAATTTTTTGATATCCAACATGCATTGAAATTAATGAGATATTGCAATTACCATTGATATAAAGCTATATCACTGCTATATTAAAATAAATAATCTCTTAATTTTTCTTACACCAATATATTTTATTTTGTATAAAAAATTATGAAAATAAAAAAAATTTAATCCATATTTCTTTTTAAAAAGTTCAATAAGCCCAATGTAGATGAATCATGTGCTCCAGGTATTCCTTGCTTCTCCAATTCTGGTTCAATAATTTTGGCCAACTGTTTTCCTAATTCTACACCCCATTGATCAAAGGAATTAATATTCCAAATTATTCCTTGAACAAATATCTTGTGTTCGTAAAGTGCTGCAACATTAATAAATTTATCATTGTGTAATATTTGTTTCCTAAATATATGTAAAAAGTCATACCTATTAAAGCACCTAAAATGAAAGGTGTTACTTTGGTCACAACTATTGAGTTAGACGGTCTATTACCTTCAAATATTTTATGTGGTAATAAAGCTTTAATTTCTATTTCATTCAAGCCACTGCCTTGTAATTCATTTCTGGCCTGTTCAATCAAGATATATTATTAATGGCTAAAATCAAGTATATTTATAGTTGATCTTAAAATACCTGTTGTTCAGTCTTTCCATTCATTAAAGCTTCTGTTTGTGCTAGAAAATTTGCTAATAAAATTTTGTGATGTTTGCCATTGCCAATGGGATTGTGTGATTTAGCAGGGACGATAAAGTCACAAGGAATCAGTCTTGTTCCCTGTTACATAAATCAAAATTATTTCATTTATGAATATATATCCACATACATATAATCTTCCTTTATCCTTTGATATAACAAAAATACAATCACTCTTTCTAATTGTAATACTTTAATAATGTTTTTGTCTTGCTTATGGAAAGATTGCCTGCATATTTACCTGATGAATTAATTGATAGAATGCATGTTGACCATTGGTACCTGGTTCACCCCATACAATTGGACCAGTTTTATAATTCACACGGTTACCCCTGCGTGTAGTACTTTTACCATTGCTTTCCATATCGCCCTGTTGGAAATAAGCAGCAAATCTAAAAAAATGTAAAGTATAAAACATTTTAAATAACATTTAATAGAATATATAATATTAACTTTTACCTATGCAAGTATTGATCATATGGCAACAAACTGTATGTTTCTGCACCATAAAAATTGTTATACAAAACACCTAGCAGAGCCAAAATATTTGGAGCCTAAGAGCAGAAATATAAGTAATGATATGAAATATCTTTAATAAAATATTTTATTTTCCTTTTTATTTAATTATATTTCTTTTAATTTTTTACTTACATTTTGATGCAAAGGTGCATTTTTAAAATGTTCATCCATGAAATAAGCACCTTCTAATAATTTCTCAAAATTTTCAAAACCTATTGATAAGCAAATGGATAAACCAATTGCAGACCATAAAGAATATCTAAAAAATCAAGTTTTGTACAATCTTGAAATAAGTCTCAATAAACCATTTCATGTACCTTCCTCCAACCCAATCCCAGAATTCAAACATATTCTGCGTATCTATTCCAAATTCTTGCACTTTACTAGAATTAGTAGACAGAGCTACGAAATGCTTAGCAACAGCAGATGGCTAAATATAATTATTACAAATTGTTTTATCAATAAACAAAATTTGATTAACATTCATAAACGCTTCAATACCTCATTGGAGTATTTCAATAGCCATTCCTTTGCAGATAATGCATTGGTCATAGTTTCTTGAGTAGTAAATGTTTTTGAAGCTATTATAAATAAAGTTGTTTCTGGATTAATCTTCTTCAATGTCTCGACTAGATGTGTTCCATCAATATTTGACACAAAATGTACGTTTGGACCTATTGAGTATGGTTTTAAGGCTTCACAAACCATCAGTGGTCCTAAGTCTGATCCACCAATTCCAATATTAACAACATCTGTAATGCTTTTGCCAGTATACCTAATGATATTGACAATTAAAATACTTGCAAAAAATACTCGTTGCTTACATGAGTACATTAATACCCTTTCCAAACACCGGAAATAACTTGATAACTAAATTCCTGCATGTGTTTTAAAACTGCATTTACCTTGGGAGTAACATCTTGACCATCAACATAATACGGGTTTTTGCTTCTAAAAATATAAAAAACATCAGCTTATTTAATTTCATCCATTGCTTTATTTTTAATCAAATTAAAACTTTTTTTATTTGCCATGATTATGATGAGCGTAATTATCAGTCGTAAAAGCATTGCATATTATATACTCACCTATTTCTCAAAGCTACATGAAGCACTGCTCTATTTTCTGTGCTGTTTATTCGATCTCCATTAAACATAGCATCTCGTGAGCTTGTCACACCACGCGAGATAGATAATTCTAACAATAAACTCCATAATTCATCAGTAACTCGATTTTTTGAAAAATCTATTAAAATGTCACCATCATGAGGTGTATTTAATTTAAGACTGTAAAATAAAAATATTTTCGTATTCATAATGAATATATATACACATATTTTTCATTTTGTGTTTTCAGTAATATTATAAAATGCATTATTAAATATTTTCTAAAAAGCTTATATCAAATTTAAATAAAATAATAATTGATCAAAAATTTAATGAAGCTATTAATTGATATCACAATCGACTATATATATATATATATTAGGTAAAAGTAGGCATTAGCAAAATCATATGCTTAAGTTTGATTGCTAAATTCTTACCTAAACTTTGTGAAGCGTTGGGAGTCGTTTTGAAATAAATCTTTGATATTAATTTTGTCTCCATTTTTAGCCATATAATTTTCCAATTTTTGCCAAATTGGCTCAGAAGTTAAATCAATTTTTGCTTCCATCATTACGTTTATGATCGAATAATCTACACGTACTAAATACAAGAGAAAGTTTGCGTATTTGACAGGCTATCATACTCTTATCTCATATAACGAAAATTATTTGAACATAAATTGCATAATAGAAATCATTTTTCAAAATTTTGTCTTGACACACATGACCTTTTCACCTTGAATTATCTTGTTAGATATTGTTTGAAGTTTCTGTAGGAAATTCGCCGGTGGAATTGATTATCAGTTGGTTTAATTAATTATCTGTTAATATGGAATTGAATATAATTTTTAAAAAAGCCTATGAGACTACGACTAAAGAGATGTCATTTAAAAAAAAATAGCATTTATTTAGCCATTACTATTCCGAACGTTTAAAAAATCATGCCACCTCAGCATATTTAACACTCAGTGTCTAACTTTGTATTATACTCTTATATCAAAGGTGGATAATGCATTAAATATCAAGGCTTAAAAGTAATAGACACTGAATATTGCAAGGGTTACAACAATTCAAATTAAATCATGCATAGATTTTTGTCTCGAATTTGAATATGCATGCAAGTCATATTAATTAAACATGTATTTGACAATAATGCAAAAAAGCAATCCGTAATATTATATTTATTTTTTATCAGTCTTTATTATCATTATTGATTTTTACATTTAACTTCGCTATTTGTATTGTATACAATCCAAAACAAAATCCAATTTGGTACTAGGAAAGCTGTCGTCATATTGAAGGCCCAATTGCCATAAATCTGCAATAAAAAAAATACAATATTTCTTAACTACAATTTATAAAACTGTAAAAAAAATTACTATTGAATCAACCACTCCATAAGTTATCGATGCTTTTATAGCCGTATAACTTCTTATTAACACACTCATATATTCTTCTTCTGGAAAATAAATAAAACTAGAAACCATGATAAATAGAGAAAATAACACCAATGGCTGTAACAACAGCCAAAAATTTTTTGAGCCTCTTGTAAACCTGTAAAAAATATTCACTTAGTTACATATATTATTTATTAATTTATTGTAACAGTGTTTCGAAATAATCTTACCTATTTTTTGGTGTTAAAAATGTAGCTAATGGTACAAAGATGCTGCCAATAAGCATTGCCATTGAAAAATTATTCATCCCAACAGCTAATAACAATGTAGCTAATTCTAACATTGCTAAGATATTTAACACAATGCAATCATAAGCTGAATACTTTGCAAATTTTTTGATAACATAAGGAACCAGTATAGTAATTATACTTAATAGTGAATATCCATAAAATAAAGATACATCAGTGTTAAAACTGAAATATCTAGTTCCCAATTTAGTTAAAATTTCTGGTATTGTCATTAAGAAAATACCAATGGCATGAGAAAATAATACTGTTCCACCAATTGACAGCAAATCAAATTCAATATTCTTTGATAATATTTGAATGTCAGACTCACCTATAAATTATAATAATATAAAAGACAAATATTATCAGCATGAAAAAAACTTTTATGTGTTGCTATTTTAATTTACCAGGTTCTTCAAAAATATTAAGCCATAACGCAAATGCCATTATAAATAAAGCACCAACAATAAGACAGAGAGCAGGCATATATTGTCCTAAAAAATAAAATATTATTATTTACTGTACTTCAAATTCAATATTTCATATTTATTACCTATTGATATATATCTATCAGTAGAGGGCAGAATGTAGAAAAAAAAACTCTGATGAAATCTTTCTAGTAAATTATTTAAACTTCTTGATAAGTCTTCTAGAAGTCGTATAGTTTTTATGGGTTGAGACGGATTAAGGCTTACAAATTGTGCAGCAGGTTCATCTCGCGATATTCCTTCTAATGTAACCGCCTCAATTCCAAATCGATGAAAAAGACCATGATTACCATTTGGCATCTGTTTATGAAATTTTAATTAACAAATATTCATTAATAAAATTTTATAAAATATAAAACTATTCTAAGTTATTGCTTCTTTTATACTATCTAATATTAATTTTCAATAGCAAAATTTTTTATAAGTTTTCAAAAAGATTTTTCTGAAAAACGTTATTATTTATTATGTATATATTATTATTTTTATATGTTATATATTTATATATAAGTATATGTTCTACATGATGTAATATATAATTCCAAGGTAAGAATCTTGAGAATCTTAAGAATATGTTTATAATTTTTTCATCTAACAATAAGTTCAATTTTCAAATAAAAGTTGATATTTTTTTTAGCAAAACTTACCCCTGTTGCTTGTGTAAGTACCATATTCATCATAGTATGAAAATTATCCAACCACTGATTCATTGAGAAAGAGACATGCTTTCGTTTTCCACTTCCTGTTGCTAATTTATGTTTGAATGTGTTCCTTATATCTTCTTTAATGCACATTCTATGGCACAAATTAATTAAGTCCAAGTTTGGCAATTGTCCATTTAAACCTTCAACTTTAATATCTATATGATCTGTTCAGATGATAGACAAAAGCTATTAAATTGGATTTTATTTAAGTTACTTCAGAATAAATTTAGTTTTATGATAAAAATAATATTATTATATATACCTAATTTCAAATCATGTAATTCTAAATTGATTGCAGCTTGTATTGCACCTGCTCGACTTTTGAGCTTTCCTGATCTCAGAGCTTTGCCATGTCCTAATTAAGAAAAAAAAAAACAAATTCTAAAACTAAATACAGCTTGAAGTATATACAATTCTTTTTCAAATAATTTATGTATTATATTTCTATAAAGTGAAATTTAGCAATACCAGTCGGTGCATCAATATCTTCACTCACGCCATGATATGCTTCTAGCCAAGCTTGCATGCCCAACATTTCATGTTCAGTTATGAGAAATATTATATCCTTTGCCCAATACTTTTGCTCTGAATTATAATTCATGCAGTTAAAAAAAACAATATTCTACTCATTATTATTAAAACTACATACTTCTTGCAAAATGAGCAAACGATAACATTGCAGCAATTCCTGGTAATGTGTTGTCATTGTATGATTTAGAACTTCTAAATGGGCTACTGAATACAAGGCTTTCTGTGCTTGCAGCTCTTGGTGCTCGTAGTATTCCATACACATTTCTACCCACGTAAATCTAGGAAATAAATATCAGTATAACAAATTCAATCCCATTAAGCAAATAAAACTCACCTGTTCCTGACTTAACGGGTATTTTAATGTAAAATTATGTTCATATGCTTCTAATCCAATAGCTTGCATCTTAGCCAAAAGAAATGAATATGGCATGCTTTCGTGAAAACGCTGTGATTCCATAATCAATTCATTTAAAATTGTACGTGACATTGATGCAACTTCTTCTGTAGTTTCAGATTGTACTAATCCTAAAATTTCTCATTTTATAATTAAATATTTATGTAATATCATCATTCATGAATAATGAGAAGAATTTACCAGGGAGTAATGCGTTTTCAGAAAAATATCTTTCATTATTAAATTGTATGTGAGCCAATGCACAGAACCAAACCACACCTGCTGTCCACATTACAAAAGTAATCGGAGTATACCATTTCGCTAAAAATTTTCCAATAGACCCTCTTTCAGAGTTCGGATCGGTTAATAAACCCATCACAGAAACTAGATATATATCTAGAATAAACTATATATTTTTTTAAAAACTTATAATCATACTAATATTAATTCTACATTGAATATAGACGGCACATAATCCAAGTCGGCATCAAAATCAATAAAGTATTTTAAATGGGTTTAAATAAATTAAATGTTATTGACATATTTGAATATTATCTAAAATCAGCTAATCTGACGTTTCGTTACAAGTCGCGCGGCTTGGGGGTGTCATAGATAAAAGAAGAGTAGTGATATAGATCGCTCACTCGAACCATATTTCGAGTGTTAATTCCAGTGTTGAAGCTCCTCTCTAGAGATGGCACTAGTCGCCTGAAATGTACATAAATGTACATGCTATTCACACACACACATATATATATATATATATATATATATATATATATATATATATATGTAATATCATTTTAGCATATCAGCCTTTTAAGCTGAGCACAAAAAGAATAGAAATGTACATGAAAGTATATATTATTGAAGTAAAACTTCTTTAGGCGCGATATGGGTGTAAAAATTTCTTTAGGCTACACGGGTGTAAATCCGTACAAATGCAACGAAAACGCCAACGTGAAGTTGAGCACTACGACGCAGGTAGGCGCTGATGTCGCGAGTCGCGATCCACTCTCGTCATGTCATGCGTAAGTCGAACGCTAAACCCTATATGAACTTGCATTAATTGAATCACGTTTTTTTACAAAAGAAGAGGTTGCTGTATTATGTCCTCATGGAATAAGACTTTTCTTAGAGAATAAATGTGTCATGGAATATAATAAATTTATACTGAATCTCGTTGAAGACAAAATAATATCTACTGCCACGGATATTTATGTAGGTTGCCATGCGACAGATCAACAATCATACATTCGTCAGCAGTTTCACAAAAATCGGTTATTGATACCGGGGGTTTGCCGTATGAAATAATTTCAGTTCTGAATAAATTTTACATAATAACAACTAATATTGATGTAAGTGATGGCTTAGCTAATGGTTGTGTAGGAAAATTAGTGTACATAGAACGTGGCGATAATGATGAACTTCTACGTTTATG
Source organism: Ctenocephalides felis (assembly GCF_003426905.1). NCBI lineage: Eukaryota > Metazoa > Arthropoda > Insecta > Siphonaptera > Pulicidae > Ctenocephalides > Ctenocephalides felis. Next base: position 35,986,026 of record NW_020537646.1, read on the forward strand.
GTTTGAATTTTCTGGTAAGATAGGTAACAAAATTAGGAAGAAAGCTGCACATCATATTCAAACTCTTAATATCAGTAGGACAGCTGTGCCGATTCTCAGGAGATCTTATTATTATTGATGTTATGTGATTATTAATAGATGATTTTTAAAATTCAAATATGATATTTTTGAAGTAAAACTTCTTTAGGCGCGATATGGGTGTAAAAATTTTTAGGCGCGACACGGGTGTAAATCCGTACAAATGCAACGAAAATGCCAACGTGTAGTTGAACACTACGACGCCGTAAGCGCTGATGTCGCGAGTATCCACTCCCGTCATGTCATGCGTAAGTCGAGCGCTAAACCCTATATGAACTTGCATTAATTGAATCACGTTTTTTTTTTACAAAAGAAGAGGTTGCTGTATTATGTCCTCATGGAATAAGACTTTTCTTAGAGAATAAATGTGTCATGGAAAACAAAATAATATCTACTGCCACGGATATTTATGTAGGTTGCCATGCGACAGATCAACAATCATACATTCGTCAGCAGTTTCAAAAAAATCGGTTATTGATACCGGGGCTTTGCCGTATGAAATAATTTTAGTTCTGAATAAATTTTACATAATAACAACTAATATTGATGTAAGTGATGGCTTAGCTAATGGTTGTGTGGGAAAATTAGTGTACATAGAACGTGGCGATAATGATGAACTTCTACGTTTATGGTTTGAATTTCCCGGTAAGATAGGTAACAAAATTAGGAAGAAAGCTTCACATCATATTCAAAGTCTTAATATCAGTAGGACAGCTGTGCCGATGCTCAGGAGATCTTATTCAGATTATTAAAAGATGATTTTTAAAATTCAAATATGATGTTTTTTTTAATTTTATCTTAATTGCCTACTCATACAATATTAAAAGTTTTACTTCAATCGCGTGTGATCCTTACGCGCACTCTTTTTTTTATTTTTATCTTAATTGCCTACTCATACAATATTAAAAGTTTTACTTCAATCGCGTGTGATCCTTACGCGCCCTCTTTTTTTTATACATATATATATAACCACAATTCATACCTGTATGTGTATATATATATATATATATATATATATATATATATATTTACATATATATATTTATTTTGATTAACATTAACTTACATAATATCTATGATGTACAGTCTCTATTCGGGAATCTTTTCTGCGCTATTGTTAATGTGCATTCAAATGTTGTTTCAAAATGTCATTATTATCATTGTCTTAAAGAAAAAGAAATCATTGATATTATTATAACAGTACTTAATAGTTTTCTTATGGCATCTACAATAAGACATTTTAGAGTAAAGCTATTGACACATCTCAATAAGCCAAAAAAAGCCAAAAAGTCAAATGCAATAAGCTGTGCACATTAACTGTGTTTTATCCCTTTGCACTAGCTAGAATTTTACCATTAATCATGATTATACTTTGCCTGTCATAGTTCCTGAAAATCTATACAATGTGATTCCCTTTATCATCATTAAACAACGCAAATAATAATATTTCTTGTAATATCAAAATGCAATTATCAATACTCATAAACTTTTCCTATGACATAGCCAAACCTAAATTAACCTTTGCACTAGAATTTCACCATTAATTGAGAATTTCCTTCCACTTACGATTATATCATTAGTGTTTTTAGTATGTTCTCCAAACTGACTTAATGTAAGATTTCAGACTGCATTCTTATTGGTTTTTCCTGCGTATTTATTCAAATCATATCAATACTTGTATACTATTGATAAAGTTGAATGTCTCAATTATTTCTGAATTATTAAACTGTAATGAAAAATTATATCAGAATAGTACAATCAAATGAAAGTAATTTGAAATATGCATATTAATAAAAGTACTCACTTAGATTGAAAGCCGGCAAATATTATTAACCATTTTACTTTTACTTCGTCGTTTCTCGCTGGAAATACATAATACATGCATTTTTCTTGGTATTTCTTCATCGTTAAACAATGCACTTCTACAGCTTATTTGTTTTTTACTTTAATAAACGCTTATTATGTTGTATAGGTTATCACTTCATAAAAAATTTATTGCAATGGACGCCATGAAAATAAGCGCGACCGGCGGCAGGGGCCCTAACTAAACTCGGGTTACAGACATTTGTTTGGAGATTACCGGCCATTTATACTTGTTTATCTATGTTACCGGCCATGGTTTGTGTTTACTCTAAAGGAAACATTGTTACAAAAAATGACATTTCACAATAATGTTATGAGGTTACAGTGAATTTTAAATTGCTGTACTGTAAATGTTATATGAGATGTTCTAAATTTATTTTCTAACAAGTTTTCTATTTATTTCTATCAAGTTTTTTATTATGGCATTTGGAATAAAACTATTTAATGTTGTTCAATTCGATCATTAATCATGCCCCGAAAGAAAAGCGTACAAGGCGGCATTTTTGATATAAAAATAAAGGAGGAACCTTTAGACTTACCAATTATTAAGATAAGCAGGAACCAGGTCAATCAAAAAATGTTAAATCTTCAACAGAAATTCTTTCAGAATTATTCAGCGCTTTTAATGCTAAGCCCCTGACATAACTTCGGTTTTACCCAAAAGTAGTAAATCAGGAAAACGCTCCAAACATAAAAAAAAGCATAAGCATAAGAGCAAGAAAAAGAAGAAAAAAAATTCGAAGCATTCAAGAAGTAGTACATCAAATGATGAAAGCAGCGAAGAAGATGAACCTAAAAAATTGAAAATTATGTCATATGCAATGTAAATGAATCATTAAATTCAAGATTAGATGATGATTTTAATGGTAGATTTGATGACAATATGAAAAATATTGATAATCCTGTCATTAATATACCAAAAAGGGCAGTTATTACTATGCACACAGTTCCTATAAAATGCAAAGAAAAACATATTGAGGATAAAAACGTTAAATCAAAAGTAACAAACAAAATCACAATTAAAAATTGAAATTTAGTTCTGTCTGCGAACAAAATGTGCAAAGAATTGATAAGGAATCCCATAATAAAAATGTTAGTGATGATTATGAGAGATTGAAGGAACTCAAAATGAAATCCACTCAAAAGTATCTAGATAAAATCAATCAATTAAAAGCTATGTATCAAATAAAGCTAAGATTGGTGAAGAACAAGAACGAATTTGTACAAAACATTCAATGAAAATAGATCACGTTCAAGTTCAAGTTCTGGATCTAGATCGGAATCAAGTTCTGATTCTAGTAGTGAATCTTCTTCATCTCGATCTAGATCTAAATCTCAACTGATCAAGTTGAAAAGCCCCATCAAGTCTAACCTCGTTCTAAATCTAAATCTCGTTCTAAATCTAAAACAGTTTCAAAATCAAGAAGCAAATCTATAACAAAGTCTCGATCTAGATCTCCATCAAAAAGTATGCCTAAAACAAGACTAAAATCAACTCCAACTATGTCAAAACAAAGATCTCGTTCAAAAACAAAGTCTAGATCAAGGTCTAGATCAAGATCTAGATCAAGGTCTAGATCAAGGTCTAGATCAAGGTCTAGATATAATTCAAGATCAAGGACGAGGGGTACAAAATATTCAAAAGATAATAGGTACAAGGATAAGTGGAATATCAGGGATAGTAAAAATCGGACATATCGCCAAGAATACAGAACTTTAAATAGAAGATTTAGTAGGGACTTTCGCAACAGTCACAACAATTATTATATGAATAAAGGATATAATTATAGTAGAACTAATTATATTAGTCGCTCCATGAATTATAATAATAGGACAAATAAATATAGCAATAGGCAAAGTTATAATACAAAACGTCATCGATCTCGAACTCGTTCCAGATCAAGGTCTCGAAAGATATCTAGAACAAGATCTAAAACTAGATCCAAATCTAGAAGTAGATCTGTGTCAGAAACTAAGTCTAAAACGCGGTCTAGGTCCAGATCTAAATCAATAGACAAATCCAAGGCTCCCACTGAATCTAAAACCAAATCTAGATCCAGGTCTAAGTCAAGAACTAAATCCAGATCTAATTCAAGAGATAAATCTAGATCCAGGTGCAGATCCAATTCAAAAGATAAATCTAGATCTAATTCAAAAGATAAAATTAGTTCTGAACCTACTGCTAAAACCCGATCAAAATCTAGATCTAAATCTAGATCTAAATCAAGAGAGAGAACCAAGTCTAGATCCAAGTCAAGGGCTACATCTGTAAGTAGGATCTCTGCTAAGTCTACAAGTAAATCTAGAGCTAAATCTAGATCTAGATCAAGAGCTAGAACCAGATCTAGATCCAAGTCAAGAGCTACCTCTGTAAGTAGGGTCTCTTCTAAGTCTAGAGCTAAATCTAGATCTAAATCAAGAGATAGAACCAAGTCTAGATCCAAGTCAAGAGCAACATCTGTAAGTAGGATCTCTTCTAAGTCTACAAGTAAATCGAGAGCTAAATCTAGATCTAGATCAAGAGCTAGGACCAGGTCTAGATCCAGGTCAAGGGCTACCTCTGTAAGTAGGGTCTCTTCTAAGTTTAGAGACAAATCTAGGTCTAGATCTAGGTCACGTGTGTTTAAAATTGGAGGTTCTTCTCATTTAGATATTGATAAGAAGCGCTTATTAGCGATAGCTCGAAAAAATGCAATACACATGTTGAAAAATGGCACATTGCCAGGTTCAGCCGGTTTAGATAGAAAAGCACAAGAGAAAGTTGTGGCAGCAATAAAATCTGGAGGTAAATCAGTAGAGGAGCTTACTGATTTTTGCAAAAACCTTTCTCAAAATGAAGATCTTGGTGATTTATCTAGTGTATCATCTGGAGAAAGTGAAGCAGAAGAGGAAAAAGTTGAAAAACCATTCCATCATCCATTTATGATAAGAAATAATAATAAAGGAATTGTGATGAATATTAAAAATGCAGTTCAATTACCAATCAAAACACCACAAGAAAAAACAGCAGAACAAGTAAAAAATTTACGAATGTTGTTTCCTGTGTCCAGTGGAGCTCACCATAGAAAAACTGAAAATGAATGGAAACCAGTTTCACCTTCGTCCACTCAATCAAATGCAGTCCATTCAGGTGTAGAAAATAAAAAGTTAGCCAGCTCTAATTCAAATAAATATATACAGGCTAAGCCTAAAGATATTTCCAATGAAGAGGTAAAATCTGTTAGTAAAGCAGCATCTGTTGAGCAATCTGTAAAAGTATCCTCTGATGAATTATCTACAAATGTATTAAGTACTACTAGTGAAGTAACATCCTCAGCCACTCCTGCTTTACCACCACCTCCTGAATTTCCGGCTTCATTATTTGCAGTTATGGAAAATGAAAATGATATGTTAGGTTCTAGAAACACTTCATTTGGCCAAACACAAGCTGACATTAGCACATACTCATATCCGACGAATTATCCTCAGATAGTTCCGCCACCAGAAATGCCAAGTAATTTATGTGGTGTTTTCAATACAGAGCCTACAAATTTAGATATATCAACAATTATATCACAAAGATTAGTAGCTATGCGCAAGTTACAAGAAGATCCTTCGGATATAAATGCTATGAATGACTTATATAATGCACAAAAAGATATGTCTTTATGGACTTCTTCCAAATATCAACCTGGACAATTTACAGGTAGCACTGATGCTAATATTCTGAGTGCAAAGGAATTGCAATCAGGCACTCAAGCATGGGCGAAAAGGGACCAGCTACAAAGAGCTGCACCAGTCACAGGAGGCATGGGAATGCATCTCTTACAGAAAATGGGCTGGAGACCAGGAGAGGGTTTAGGTAAAGATAAATCTGGGTCTTTGCAGCCTTTAATGCTTGAGGTAAAACTTGATAAGAAAGGTTTAGTTTCAAATGAAGATGTTTCTAGAAGAATTCCTCCTCCTGTAAGACCTGCCCGAAAAGCGCCCGTCCTTTCATTATCAGGAAAGCATCCTGTATCACTTCTAGGAGAATATGCTTCTAAACATAAGCTTGGTGCTCCATGTTATGAATTATGCTTAGAGTCTGGTCCTGATCATAGGAAGAATTTCTTATTTAAGGTTAAATTAAATGGAGTTATATATCAGCCCAGTATAGGAAATATGAACAAAAAGCAAGCTAAAGCCGATGCTGCAATAGTTTGCTTGCAACAATTGGGAGTCTTACCCACCACATCTTAGAATTATTTTTTTTTTAAAGCAATATGAAGAATATAATTATATTAAATTTAATTATAAGTATGTATTGCTTATGTGTGAAGTGGCATTGCTACATGTATGTGTTACATTAATGTTTTAATGGTTTGTAATTTTATTCTTTGATTGTATTAAAAATGTTATTGTACATATTAAATAAAACTTTATTTGAATAATTATTTCATTTATTTTGATTGAATAATTGTATTTTTGATGATGAATAAATGCATTAATTCAGCAGTAAATGAACTACTCATTCCGTAAGTTATTATTCGACAAAGCTTTATTTTAAAAAAATTGTAATTTGTAGTACTTGAAAACATTTTTATGGAAATTTAAAGATGGATTTCTGTTTGTGTTTCTATTCATCTTTTCTAAATTTTTGCAAATTTGCCATTTTTAACTAAGTTATATATAACTAACACGTATATTAGTAATCGGAAAAAATCGAACATGAAATTGTTTGAATATCTTTAAAATTTAAAAAGACAATTGGTCAATCTATTTCTTTACTATTGGCAGAAAAGTGCAAAAATTATCGTCCATGTTTTTGTCAAAAATTCTTAACCGTTGTTGCTTAAACTATTCGATTGATATCATTTGGAAATAAATGGTTTCTGTCGAAGATCAGTCAAGTCGTTTCTTTTTCATAATAGATTGTCATTTTTTGGCGATTTAAATGAAACTTTGCATGGCGATAGAGTTCTGTTCTAAATGAACGTACTAAACTATATTAAGGCCTGTGACAAGTGGTTTACTTATAATAATTAAAGTTTGGATTATTTGGCCGCGCTTTTAAAAAATTCACGTGTGTATGTATTCGGCTACGTATTTCGTATGTGTTCGTTTTCCATCAATGTTTAATACTCAAACCATTTTTCAAAAATAACTACTATATTTGAAAAAAAAAATGCAATAGTTTCTCACTTTAAAATGGTTTACAGCGATTATGTATACTTCTCTAAATCAGTCATTATTAACTTCCCGAAGGGTAGTTATAGTAATGGGTTGAAAATCCAAAATGATTTTTTTTCGCATTTCTCGACATTTTGAAGGTTTCTGAACACTTTGGCATACCTCAGAAAAAATGGATGTGTGTTTGTGTGTTCTGTATGTTCGCATTTTTTTGTTCACATTTTCGGGCGCACGGATCAACCGATTTGAATGGTTTCAAAAACATTCGATTCTTATTCATAGGGAGATGTGCTGATTAATTATACGGAGTGAGGAGTGCAGAAAACACAAATCGAGTTTTTGATTTAGTATCCGATTTGAATGATCTAAAAAACATTGAGTTTGTAATGATTGTGAGATGAGGTGATTAGTTTTTCGCAAAGGCAGGTCCAGCAATTTCGAAGATACTGAGCTAAATATGCAAAAAATGGCAGTTTTTGAGAGAACTGAGTTACCGATTTGAATGATTCAAAAAACTTTCTGCTTGACAGAATAATTGCTTTTGAAAAAAAAATTGTTTCAATTTTTTTTTCATTTTTTTTTATATTGAAAATAATTCAGATTTTAATTTTAATTCTGACGAAAGTTTAAAACTTATACACTTTAAATAAATAGTTTTAACTTTGCAATTCAGTTTATATAATTCTTATAAATATTAGACATTGTTACAATATTTATAATAATCTATTTGAAAAAATATTCCTCGAACATTTCGTTATGGTACGGGAAGTTCCAGCAATTTGCCTTCAGACACGATGCCATACACCACTAGTTTATATATTGATTAAGTCGACTATTTACAGATGTTAGAATTACTGAGAGTTCATGCATAAGGGCCACTCTCAATCGGTTTAATTTTTAGATTTTTGAATGAAATTTTTTTCCTAAACTGTAATAAAACATATATTCGCAATACGATTAAAAAATCCTTAAATTTTAGGATTTTTGACTCCGCCATTCGTCTACAATCAGTTAAATATTCAAGTTATAAAATATGTTTGGTAACAAAATACATAAACTAGTGGGGTGGGTAGCATCGTGCCTTAAGGCAAATTGCTGGAACTTCCCGTGCCGTAACGAAATGTTCGAGGAATACTCAATGTTTTCAAATAGATTATTATAAATATTATAACATTGTCTAATATTTATAAGAATTGTATAAACTGAATTGCAATGTTGAAATTATTTCTTTAAAGTATATTAGAACTATAGTCAGAAGTACAATTAAAATCTGAATTATTTTCGATATACAAAAAATAAAAAAAAAAATAAAAAATTGAAACAAAAAATTTTTTTTCCCAAACTCAATTATTTTGTTAAGATAAGCAGAAAGTTCTTTGAATCATTCAAATCGGACGCTTAGTTCTCTCAAAAACTGCCATTTTTTACATATTTAGCTCCGTATCTTCGAAATGGCTGGGCCTGCCTTTGCCAAAAACTAATAAACACTTCTCCCAATTATTACTAATTGAATCTTTTTTAGATCACTCAAATCGGATACTCCGTTCTCTCAAAAAGTCGATTTCTATTTTCTGCACTTGTTGCTCCGTATCTCCGAAACGGCTGGACCTGCCTTCGCCAAAAACTAATCAGCTCTTTTCCCTATCAATAGGAATCGAATGTTTTTTGAACCATTCAAATCGGTTGATCCGTGCGCCCTAAAACGTGACTGGAAATTTGTATCCATACATACCTACACACACACACACACATCCATTTTTTCTGAGGTATGCCAAAACGTTCAGAAACCTTCAAAACGTCGAGAAATGTAAAAATTTTCAATTCCGATTTTCGGCCCATTACAATAACTTACCCTACGGGAAGTTAATTAAATCATTATCTAAGTCCTAAAGCAGGCTCAGGGGGGTTATGACCCCCGTGACCCCCCCCCCTGGATCCGCCACTGTACACAATACATATACACTACGCAATGGTTTAAAGTTGCGTTTATATCTATACCGTACCTAGATTTAAATATCGAGATAACGACTGAACCCTTGTGGAGTGGGAACGCTTAGCTAATCGCTTACCGACGCGTCTCACCGGCTCGCACAGTGTTAGAAGCTTCGGAAGCGTACGCACGTCGAGTGCTTCTTCCTCCGCTCTTCAAACAATGTTTGTTTATTGCATTCTTTATTATATTGGCAATGTCATGTTTCAAATTTTAATCGAACAAGTATAGTTTTCAGTCCGTGAAAAGTATTTACACATGTCAACCGAAATATTAAATTTTAAAAAGGAAGTAGCATATCCGCTTCTTATAAAACATAAAAATATAAATGCAAAGTGTCTACTGCACGTGTTAGAATTAAGAATTGCAAACAGTGATGATTGAAAGGTTTTGTTCACCAGAATTGACTTGTGACTTGTGATAATTTATATATTTGTGTAATAATTATATTAAAAATAATGTTAAACAATGTTAACGAAAACAATTTTTGATCAAAACTGGAATCTATTATGGTATAATAAAGGCTTTCACACTAATCAAAATTCAAGCTGGATATATTTAGTTGACAATATTTGCATGGGTGTAAATGTTTTATTAAAGGTATGTTTTATATTACAATTATGTATTTATAATGCTTATAAAAATTATAATGTAAACTATGTATGTTTCAACTTAAGTAAAACATAAGGGCAATAAATTACCCTAGCTTACATATAAAGAAATAAACAACTGCGTAAATTGTATACATTTTAAAGTTTAATTGTACACTAAAATTTAATGGTTTTAAATAAGCTTATAGTGCAATGATTAACTTCCCGAAGGAGAAGTTTATGTTTT
>NW_020537646.1:35996944-36044473 GCF_003426905.1 Ctenocephalides felis
TTGATTTTTTAATAATTTAAAAAACCTGCATTAATTATATTATTTGAATTATTGAAGAAGTTCAATAATTAATATATCCAAAAAATACTTATATATTGAAAATATAGGATTAATTTGTTGATTTTTAACCTGATTTTTTTCTTAACATATCACAAAAATTAATCGATAATGAATAATGAAAATATTTTTTGATATCCAACATGCATTGAAATTAATGAGATATTGCAATTACCATTGATATAAAGCTATATCACTGCTATATTAAAATAAATAATCTCTTAATTTTTCTTACACCAATATATTTTATTTTGTATAAAAAATTATGAAAATAAAAAAAATTTAATCCATATTTCTTTTTAAAAAGTTCAATAAGCCCAATGTAGATGAATCATGTGCTCCAGGTATTCCTTGCTTCTCCAATTCTGGTTCAATAATTTTGGCCAACTGTTTTCCTAATTCTACACCCCATTGATCAAAGGAATTAATATTCCAAATTATTCCTTGAACAAATATCTTGTGTTCGTAAAGTGCTGCAACATTAATAAATTTATCATTGTGTAATATTTGTTTCCTAAATATATGTAAAAAGTCATACCTATTAAAGCACCTAAAATGAAAGGTGTTACTTTGGTCACAACTATTGAGTTAGACGGTCTATTACCTTCAAATATTTTATGTGGTAATAAAGCTTTAATTTCTATTTCATTCAAGCCACTGCCTTGTAATTCATTTCTGGCCTGTTCAATCAAGATATATTATTAATGGCTAAAATCAAGTATATTTATAGTTGATCTTAAAATACCTGTTGTTCAGTTTTTCCATTCATTAAAGCTTCTGTTTGCGCTAGAAAATTAGCTAATAAAATTTTGTGATGTTTGCCATTGCCAATGGGATTGTGTGATTTAGCAGGGACGATAAAGTCACAAGGAATCAGTCTTGTTCCCTGTTACATAAATCAAAATTATTTCATTTATGAATATATCCACATACATATAATCTTCCTGTATTCTTTGATTTAACAAAAACACAATCACTCTTTGTAATTGTAATACTTTAATAATGTTTTTGCCTTGCTTATGGAAAAATTGCCTGCATATTTACCTGATGAATTAGTTGATAGAATGCATGTTGACCATTGGTACCTGGTTCACCCCATACAATTGGACCAGTTTTATAATTCACATGGTTGCCCCTGCGTGTAGTACTTTTACCATTGCTTTCCATATCGCCCTGTTGGAAATAAGCAGCAAATCTAAAAAAATGTAAAGTATAAAACATTTTAAATAACATTTAATAGAATATATAATATTAACTTTTACCTATGCAAGTATTGATCATATGGCAACAAACTATATGTTTCTGCACCATAAAAATTGTTATACAAAACACCTAGCAGAGCCAAAATATTTGGAGCCTAAGAGCAGAAATATAAGTAATGATATGAAATATCTTTAATAAAATATTTTATATTCCTTTTTATTTAATCATATTTCTTTTAATTTTTTACTTACATTTTGATGCAAAGGTGCATTTTTAAAATGTTCATCCATGAAATAAGCACCTTCTAATAATTTCTCAAAATTTTCAAAACCTATTGATAAGCAAATGGATAAACCAATTGCAGACCATAAAGAATATCTAAAAAATCAAGTTTTGTACAATCTTGAAATAAGTCTCAATAAACCATTTCATGTACCTTCCTCCAACCCAATCCCAGAATTCAAACATATTCTGCGTATCTATTCCAAATTCTTGCACTTTACTAGAATTAGTAGACAGAGCTACGAAATGCTTAGCAACAGCAGATGGCTAAATATAATTATTACAAATTGTTTTATCAATAAACAAAATTTGATTAACATTCATAAACGCTTCAATACCTCATTGGAGTATTTCAATAGCCATTCCTTTGCAGATAATGCATTGGTCATAGTTTCTTGAGTAGTAAATGTTTTTGAAGCTATTATAAATAAAGTTGTTTCTGGATTAATCTTCTTCAATGCCTCGACTAGATGTGTTCCATCAATATTTGACACAAAATGTACGTTTGGACCTATTGAGTATGGTTTTAAGGCTTCACAAACCATCAGTGGTCCTAAGTCTGATCCACCAATTCCAATATTAACAACATCTGTAATTCTTTTGCCAGTATACCTAATGATATTGATAATTAAAATACTTGCAAAAAATACTCGTTGCTTACATGAGTACATTGATACCCTTTCCAAACACCGGAAATAACTTGATTACTAAATTCCTGCATGTGTTTTAAAACTGCATTTACCTTGGGAGTAACATCTTGACCATCAACATAATACGGGTTTTTGCTTCTAAAAATATAAAAAACATCAGCTTATTTAATTTCATTCATGCTTTATTTTTAATCAAATTAAAACTTTTTTTATTTGCCATGATTATGATGAGCACAATTATCAGTCGTAAAAGCCTTGCATATTATATACTCACCTATTTCTCAAAGCTACATGAAGCACTGCTCTATTTTCTGTGCTGTTTATTCGATCTCCATTAAACATAGCATCTCGTGAACTTGTCACACCACGCGAGATAGATAATTCTAACAATAAACTCCATAATTCATCGGTAATTCGATTTTTTGAAAAATCTATTAAAATGTCACCATCATGAGGTGTATTTAATTTAAGACTGTAAAATAAAAATATTTTCGTATTCATAATGAATATATATACACATATTTTTCATTTTGTGTTTTCAGTAATATTATAAAATGCATTATTAAATATTTTCTAAAAAAGCTTATATCAAATTTAAATAAAATAATAATTGATCAAAAATTTAATTAAGCTATTAATTGATATCACAATCGACTATATATATATATATAGGTAAAAGTAGGCATTAGCAAAATCATATGCTTAAGTTTGAATTGTAAATTCTTACCTAAACTTTGTGAAGCGTTGGGAGTCGTTTTGAAATAAATCTTTGATATTAATTTTGTCTCCATTTTTAGCCATATAATTTTCCAATTTTTGCCAAATTGGCTCAGAAGTTAAATCAATTTTTGCTTCCATCATTAGGTTTACGATCGAAAAATCAACACGTACTGAATACAAGAGAAAGTTTGCGCATTTGTCAGGCTATCATACTCTTATCTCATATAACAAAAATTATTTGAACATAAATTGCATAATAGAAATCATTTTTCAAAATTTTGTCTTGACACACATGACCTTTTCACCTTGAATTATCTTTTGTTAGATATTGTTTGAAGTTTCTGTAGGGAATTCGCCGGTGGATTTGATTATCAGTTGGTTTAATTAATTATCAGTTAATTATGGAATTGAATATGATTTTTAAAAAAGCCTATGAGACTACGACTAAAGAGATGTCATTTAAAAAAAAATAGCATTTATTTAGCCATTACTATTCCGAACTTTTAAAAAATCATGCCACCTCAGCATATTTAACACTCAGTGTCTAACTTTGTACTATACTCTTATATCAAAGGTGGATAATGTATTAAATATCAAGGCTTAAAAGTAATAGACACTGAATATTGCAAGGGTTACAACAATTCAAATTAAATCATGCATAGATTTTTGTCTCGAATTTGAAATATGCATGCAAGTCATATTAATTAAACATGTATTTGACAATAATGCAAAAAAGCAATCCGTAATATTATATTTATTTTTTATCAGTCTTTATTATCATTATTGATTTTTACATTTAACTTCGCTATTTGTATTGTATACAATCCAAAACAAAATCCAATTTGGTACTAGGAAAGCTGTCGTCATATTGAAGGCCCAATTGCCATAAATCTGCAATAAAAAAAATACAATAATTTCTTAACTACAATTTATAAAACTGTAAAAAAAAATTACTATTGAATCAACCACTCCATAAGTTATCGATGCTTTTATAGCCGTATAACTTCTTATTAACACACTCATATATTCTTCTTCTGGAAAATAAATAAAACTAGAAACCATGATAAATAGAGAAAATAACACCAATGGCTGTAACAACAGCCAAAAATTTTTTGAGCCTCTTGTAAACCTGTAAAAAATATTCACTTAGTTACATATATTATTTATTAATTTATTGTAACAGTGTTTCGAAATAATCTTACCTATTTTTTGGTGTTAAAAATGTAGCTAATGGTACAAAGATGCTGCCAATAAGCATTGCCATTGAAAAATTATTCATCCCAACAGCTAATAACAATGTAGCTAATTCTAACATTGCTAAGATATTTAACACAATGCAATCATAAGCTGAATACTTTGCAAATTTTTTGATAACATAAGGAACCAGTATAGTAATTATACTTAATAGTGAATATCCATAAAATAAAGATACATCAGTGTTAAAACTGAAATATCTAGTTCCCAATTTAGTTAAAATTTCTGGTATTGTCATTAAGAAAATACCAATGGCATGAGAAAATAATACTGTTCCACCAATTGACAGCAAATCAAATTCAATATTCTTTGATAATATTTGAATGTCAGACTCACCTATAAATTATAATAATATAAAAGACAAATATTATCAGCATGAAAAAAACTTTTATGTGTTGCTATTTTAATTTACCAGGTTCTTCAAAAATATTAAGCCATAACGCAAATGCCATTATAAATAAAGCACCAACAATAAGACAGAGAGCAGGCATATATTGTCCTAAAAAATAAAATATTATTATTTACTGTACTTCAAATTCAATATTTCATATTTATTACCTATTGATATATATCTATCAGTAGAGGGCAGAATGTAGAAAAAAAAACTCTGATGAAATCTTTCTAGTAAATTATTTAAACTTCTTGATAAGTCTTCTAGAAGTCGTATAGTTTTTATGGGTTGAGACGGATTAAGGCTTACAAATTGTGCAGCAGGTTCATCTCGCGATATTCCTTCTAATGTAACCGCCTCAATTCCAAATCGATGAAAAAGACCATGATTACCATTTGGCATCTGTTTATGAAATTTTAATTAACAAATATTCATTAATAAAATTTTATAAAATATAAAACTATTCTAAGTTATTGCTTCTTTTATACTATCTAATATTAATTTTCAATAGCAAAATTTTTTATAAGTTTTCAAAAAGATTTTTCTGAAAAACGTTATTATTTATTATGTATATATTATTATTTTTATATGTTATATATTTATATATAAGTATATGTTCTACATGATGTAATATATAATTCCAAGGTAAGAATCTTGAGAATCTTAAGAATATGTTTATAATTTTTTCATCTAACA
This sequence comes from Ctenocephalides felis, assembly GCF_003426905.1. NCBI lineage: Eukaryota > Metazoa > Arthropoda > Insecta > Siphonaptera > Pulicidae > Ctenocephalides > Ctenocephalides felis. The sequence continues at coordinate 36,002,198 of NW_020537646.1, forward strand.
ATAAGTTCAATTTTCAAATAAAAGTTGATATTTTTTTTAGCAAAACTTACCCCTGTTGCTTGTGTAAGTACCATATTCATCATAGTATGAAAATTATCCAACCACTGATTCATTGAGAAAGAGACATGCTTTCGTTTTCCACTTCCTGTTGCTAATTTATGTTTGAATGTGTTCCTTATATCTTCTTTAATGCACATTCTATGGCACAAATTAATTAAGTCCAAGTTTGGCAATTGTCCATTTAAACCTTCAACTTTAATATCTATATGATCTGTTCAGATGATAGACAAAAGCTATTAAATTGGATTTTATTTAAGTTACTTCAGAATAAATTTAGTTTTATGATAAAAATAATATTATTATATATACCTAATTTCAAATCATGTAATTCTAAATTGATTGCAGCTTGTATTGCACCTGCTCGACTTTTGAGCTTTCCTGATCTCAGAGCTTTGCCATGTCCTAATTAAGAAAAAAAAAAACAAATTCTAAAACTAAATACAGCTTGAAGTATATACAATTCTTTTTCAAATAATTTATGTATTATATTTCTATAAAGTGAAATTTAGCAATACCAGTCGGTGCATCAATATCTTCACTCACGCCATGATATGCTTCTAGCCAAGCTTGCATGCCCAACATTTCATGTTCAGTTATGAGAAATATTATATCCTTTGCCCAATACTTTTGCTCTGAATTATAATTCATGCAGTTAAAAAAAACAATATTCTACTCATTATTATTAAAACTACATACTTCTTGCAAAATGAGCAAACGATAACATTGCAGCAATTCCTGGTAATGTGTTGTCATTGTATGATTTAGAACTTCTAAATGGGCTACTGAATACAAGGCTTTCTGTGCTTGCAGCTCTTGGTGCTCGTAGTATTCCATACACATTTCTACCCACGTAAATCTAGGAAATAAATATCAGTATAACAAATTCAATCCCATTAAGCAAATAAAACTCACCTGTTCCTGACTTAACGGGTATTTTAATGTAAAATTATGTTCATATGCTTCTAATCCAATAGCTTGCATCTTAGCCAAAAGAAATGAATATGGCATGCTTTCGTGAAAACGCTGTGATTCCATAATCAATTCATTTAAAATTGTACGTGACATTGATGCAACTTCTTCTGTAGTTTCAGATTGTACTAATCCTAAAATTTCTCATTTTATAATTAAATATTTATGTAATATCATCATTCATGAATAATGAGAAGAATTTACCAGGGAGTAATGCGTTTTCAGAAAAATATCTTTCATTATTAAATTGTATGTGAGCCAATGCACAGAACCAAACCACACCTGCTGTCCACATTACAAAAGTAATCGGAGTATACCATTTCGCTAAAAATTTTCCAATAGACCCTCTTTCAGAGTTCGGATCGGTTAATAAACCCATCACAGAAACTAGATATATATCTAGAATAAACTATATATTTTTTTAAAAACTTATAATCATACTAATATTAATTCTACATTGAATATAGACGGCACATAATCCAAGTCGGCATCAAAATCAATAAAGTATTTTAAATGGGTTTAAATAAATTAAATGTTATTGACATATTTGAATATTATCTAAAATCAGCTAATCTGACGTTTCGTTACAAGTCGCGCGGCTTGGGGGTGTCATAGATAAAAGAAGAGTAGTGATATAGATCGCTCACTCGAACCATATTTCGAGTGTTAATTCCAGTGTTGAAGCTCCTCTCTAGAGATGGCACTAGTCGCCTGAAATGTACATAAATATACATGCTATTCACACACACACACACATATATATATATATATATATATATATATATATATATATATATGTAATATCATTTTAGCATATCAGCCTTTTAAGCTGAGCACAAAAAGAATAGAAATGTACATGAAAGTATATATTATTTATACATATATATAACCACAATTCATACCTGTATGTGTATATATATATATATATATATATATATATATATATATTTACATATATATATTTATTTTGATTAACATTAACTTACATAATATCTATGATGTACAGTCTCTATTCGGGAATCTTTTCTGCGCTATTGTTAATGTGCATTCAAATGTTGTTTCAAAATGTCATTATTATCATTGTCTTAAAGAAAAAGAAATCATTGATATTATTATAACAGTACTTAATAGTTTTCTTATGGCATCTACAATAAGACATTTTAGAGTAAAGCTATTGACACATCTCAATAAGCCGAAAAAAGCCAAAAAGTTAAATGCAATAAGCTGTGCACATTAACTGTGTTTTATCCCTTTGCACTAGCTAAAATTTTATCATTAATCATGATTATACTTTGCCTGTCATTTAACAGTTCCTGAAAATCTATACAATGTGATTCCCTTTATCATCATTAAACAACGCAAATAATAATATTTCTTGTAATATCAAAATGCAATTATCAATACTCATAAACTTTTCCTGTGACATAGCCAAACCTAAATTAACCTTTGCACTAGAATTTCACCATTAATTGAGAATTTCCTTCCACTTACAATTATATCATTAGTGTTTTTAGTATGTTCTCCAAACTGACTTAATGTATAATTATGAGTCATTATGTTCAATATTAGTGGGAGGTCAGCAAAGATTTCAGCACATTTCAGACTGCATTCTTATTGTTTTTTCCTGCGTATTCATTCAAATCATATCAATACTTGTATACTTATGAATGTGTTTAGTAAACCCCCTAAACATTTTACAACTAAGCGTATTTTCCTTTTAAACTGCTGAAAAAATCGATGTAGAATTATTAGTTATGAACCTACATTATTAGAACAAGAATAATTTTTATTTAGTTATTTAATAACATACCTTTCAGAGAGCTGACAGGAATTCTCTCTGTCTATTTATAACCTTAAAATTTCTAGTATTGATAAAGTTAAATGTCTCAATTATTTCTGAATTATTAAACTGTAATGAAAAATTATATCAGAATAGTACAATCAAATGAAAGTAATTTGAAATATGCATATTAATAAAAGTACTCACTTAGATTGAAAGCCGGCAAATATTATTAACCATTTTACTTTTACTTCGTCGTTTCTCGCTGGAAATACATAATACATGCATTTTTCTTGGTATTTCTTCATCGTTAAACAATGCACTTCTACAGCTTATTTGTTTTTTACTTTAATAAGCGCTTATTATGTTGTATAGGTTATCACTTCATAAAAATTTATTGCAATGGACGCCATGTTTGATTTACGTATCTGTCATATGTCAAATTCAATAATTCGATCAAAATTAATATAAGCGCGACCGCCGGCAGAGGCTCTAACTAAACTCGGGTTACAGACATTTGTTTGGAGATTACCGGCCATTTATACTTGTTTATCTATGTTACCGGCCATGGTTTGTGTTTACTCTAAAGGAAACATTGTTACAAAAAATGACATTTCACAATAATGTTATGAGGTTAATATAATATTCCAAACATATTTTAATATTATTATTTTACAGTGAATTTTAAATTGCTGTACTGTAAATGTTATATGAGATGTTCTAAATTTATTTTTAACAAGTTTTCTATTTATTTCTATCAAGTTTTCTATTATGGCATTGGAATAAAACTATTTAATGTTGTTCAATTCGATCATTAATCATGCCCCGAAAGAAAAGCGTACAAGGCGGCATTTTTGATATAAAAATAAAGGAGGAACCTTTAGACTTACCAATTATTAAGATAAAGCAGGAACCAGGTCAATCAAAAAATGTTAAATCTTCAACAGAAATTCTTTCAGAATTATTCAGCGCTTTTAATGCTAAGCCCCCTGACATAACTTCGGTTTTACCCAAAAGTAGTAAATCAGGAAAACGCTCCAAACATAAAAAAAAGCATAAGCATAAGAGCAAGAAAAAGAAGAAAAAAAATTCGAAGCATTCAAGAAGTAGTACATCAAATGATGAAAGCAGCGAAGAAGATGAACCTAAAAGATTGAAAATTATGTCATATGCAAATGTAAATGAATCATTAAATTCAAGATTAGATGATGATTTTAATGGTAGATTTGATGACAATATGAAAAATATTGATAATCCTGTCATTAATATACCAAAAAGGGCAGTTATTACTATGCACACAGTTCCTATAAAATGCAAAGAAAAACATATTGAGGATAAAAACGTTAAATCAAAAGTAACAAACAAAATCACAATTAAAAATTTGAAATTTAGTTCTGTCTGCGAACAAAATGTGCAAAGAATTGATAAGGAATCCCATAATAAAAATGTTAGTGATGATTATGAGAGATTGAAGGAGCTCAAAATGAAATCCACTCAAAAGTATCTAGATAAAATCAATCAATTAAAAGCTATGTATCAAAATAAAGCTAAGATTGGTGAAGAACAAGAACGAATTTGTACAAAAACATTCAATGAAAATAGATCACGTTCAAGTTCAAGTTCTGGATCTAGATCGGAATCAAGTTCTGATTCTAGTAGTGAATCTTCTTCATCTCGATCTAGATCTAAATCTCAACTGATCAAGTTGAAAAGCCCCATCAAGTCTAAACCTCGTTCTAAATCTAAATCTCGTTCTAAATCTAAAACAGTTTCAAAATCAAGAAGCAAATCTATAACAAAGTCTCGATCTAGATCTCCATCAAAAAGTATGCCTAAAACAAGACTAAAATCAACTCCAACTATGTCAAAACAAAGATCTCGTTCAAAAACAAAGTCTAGATCAAGGTCTAGATCAAGATCTAGATCAAGGTCTAGATCAAGGTCTAGATCAAGGTCTAGATATAATTCAAGATCAAGGACGAGGGGTACAAAATATTCAAAAGATAATAGGTACAAGGATAAGTGGAATATCAGGGATAGTAAAAATTGGACATATCGCCAAGAATACAGAACTTTAAATAGAAGATTTAGTAGGGACTTTCGCAACAGTCACAACAATTATTATATGAATAAAGGATATAATTATGGTAGAACTAATTACATTAGTCGCTCCATGAATTATAATAATAGGACAAATAAATATAGCAATAGGCAAAGTTATAATACAAAACGTCATCGATCTCGAACTCGTTCCAGATCAAGGTCTCGAAAGATATCTAGAACAAGATCTAAAACTAGATCCAAATCTAGAAGTAGATCTGTGTCAGAAACTAAGTCTAAAACGCGATCTAGGTCCAGATCTAAATCAATAGACAAATCCAAGGCTCCAACTGAATCTAAACCCAAATCTAGATCCAGGTCTAAGTCAAAAACTAAATCCAGATCTAATTCAAGAGATAAATCTAGATCCAGGTGCAGATCCAATTCAAAAGATAAATCTAGATCTAATTCAAAAGATAAAATTAGTTCTGAACCTACTGCTAAAACCCGATCAAAATCTAGATCTAAATCTAGATCTAAATCAAGAGAGAGAACCAAGTCTAGATCCAAGTCAAGGGCTACATCTGTAAGTAGGATCTTTTCTAAGTCTACAAGTAAATCGAGAGCTAAATCTAGATCTAGATCAAGAGCTAGAACCAGATCTAGATCCAAGTCAAGAGCTACCTCTATAAGTAGGGTCTCTTCTAAGTCTAAGGCTAAATCTAGATCTAAATCAAGAGATAGAACCAAGTCTAGATCCAAGTCAAGAGCAACATCTGTAAGTAGGATCTCTTCTAAGTCTACAAGTAAATCGAGAGCTAAATCTAGATCTAGATCAAGAGCTAGGACCAGGTCTAGATCGAGGTCAAGGGCTACCTCTGTAAGTAGGGTCTCTTCTAAATTTAGAGACAAATCTAGGTCTAGATCTAGGTCACGTGTGTTTAAAATTGGAGGTTCTTCTCATTTAGATATTGATAAGAAGCGCTTATTAGCGATAGCTCGAAAAAATGCAATACACATGTTGAAAAATGGCACATTGCCAGGTTCAGCCGGTTTAGATAGAAAAGCACAAGAGAAAGTTGTGGCAGCAATAAAATCTGGAGGTAAATCAGTAGAGGAGCTTACTGATTTTTGCAAAAACCTTTCTCAAAATGAAGATCTTGGTGATTTATCTAGTGTATCATCTGGAGAAAGTGAAGCAGAAGAGGAAAAAGTTGAAAAACCATTCCATCATCCATTTATGATAAAAAATAATAATAAAGGAATTGTGATGAATATTAAAAATGCAGTTCAATTACCAATCAAAACACCACAAGAAAAAACAGCAGAACAAGTAAAAAATTTACGAATGTTGTTTCCTGTGTCCAGTGGAGCTCACCATAGAAAAACTGAAAATGAATGGAAACCAGTTTCACCTTCGTCCACTCAATCAAATGCAGTCCATTCAGGTGTAGAAAATAAAAAGTTAGCCAGCTCTAATTCAAATAAATATATACAGGCTAAGCCTAAAGATATTTCCAATGAAGAGGTAAAATCTGTTAGTAAAGCAGCATCTGTTGAGCAATCTGTAAAAGTATCCTCTAATGAATTATCTACAAATGTATTAAGTACTACTAGTGAAGTAACATCCTCAGCCACTCCTGCTTTACCACCACCTCCTGAATTTCCGGCTTCATTATTTGCAGTTATGGAAAATGAAAATGAAAATGATATGTTACAAATGGGTTCTAGAAACACTTCATTTGGCCAAACACAAGCTGACATTAGCACATACTCATATCCGACAAATTATCCTCAGATAGTTCCGCCACCAGAAATGCCAAGTAATTTATGTGGTGTTTTCAATACAGAGCCTACAAATTTAGATATATCAACAATTATATCACAAAGATTAGTAGCTATGCGCAAGTTACAAGAAGATCCTTCGGATATAAATGCTATGAATGACTTATATAATGCACAAAAAGATATGTCTTTATGGACTTCTTCCAAATATCAACCTGGACAATTTACAGGTAGCACTGATGCTAATATTCTGAGTGCAAAGGAATTGCAATCAGGCACTCAAGCATGGGCGAAAAGGGACCAGCTACAAAGAGCTGCACCAGTCACAGGAGGCATGGGAATGCATCTCTTACAGAAAATGGGCTGGAGACCAGGAGAGGGTTTAGGTAAAGATAAATCTGGGTCTTTGCAGCCTTTAATGCTTGAGGTAAAACTTGATAAGAAAGGTTTAGTTTCAAATGAAGATGTTTCTAGAAGAATTCCTCCTCCTGTAAGACCTGCCCGAAAAGCGCCCGTCCTTTCATTATCAGGAAAGCATCCTGTATCACTTCTAGGAGAATATGCTTCTAAACATAAGCTTGGTGCTCCATGTTATGAATTATGCTTAGAGTCTGGTCCTGATCATAGGAAGAATTTCTTATTTAAGGTTAAATTAAATGGAGTTATATATCAGCCCAGTATAGGAAATATGAACAAAAAGCAAGCTAAAGCTGATGCTGCAATAGTTTGCTTGCAACAATTGGGCGTCTTACCCACCACATCTTAGAATTAATTTTTTTTAAAGCAATATGAAGAATATAATTATATTAAATTTAATTATAAGTATGTATTGCTTATGTGTGAAGTGGCATTGCTACATGTATGTGTTACATTAATGTTTTAATGGTTTGTAATTTTATTCTTTGATTGTATTAAAAATGTTATTGTACATATTAAATAAAACTTTATTTGAATAATTATTTCATTTATTTTGATTGAATAATTGTATTTTTGATGATGAATAAATGCATTAATTCAGCAGTAAATGAACTACTCATTCTGTAAGTTATTATTCGACAATGCTTTATTTTAAAAAAATTATAATTTGTAGTACTTGAAAACATTTTTCTGGAAATTTAAAGATGGATTTCTGTTTGTGTTTCTATTCATCTTTTCTAATTTTTTGCAAATTTGCCATTTTTAACTAAGTTATATATAACTAACACGTATATTAGTAATCGGAAAAAATCGAAAATGAAATTGTTTGAATATCTTTATTAAACCAGTATTATTAACGCCCCATAGGGTAAGTTATAGCGCAAAAAAACAAAAATGAAAATATATATAAATTTTCATTTTTGATTTTTAAAGGTTTTTGAACATTTTGGCTTAAAACTTGTGTGTGTGCGCGGATACAAATTTTCGTCGACGATTTTCGGGAACACCGATCGGCCGATTTGCGAATAATTCAAAAAACATTCGATTCGTATTGATAAGGAGACGTGCTGATTAGTTTTTGGCGAAGGCAGGTCTAGCTGTTCCGAAGATGCGTGGCAAAAAGTGCCAAAAACGGTAACTCAGTTTTTAAGAGAACCGAGCGTCTGATTTTAATAATTCAAAAAACATTTTACTTGTATTGACAAGATGAAGAAATGATTAAATTTTTGGGAGGGCAGGTCCAGCGATTATGGACTCTCAATAAACATTAAGTTAAAAAAATGTCATTTGGCGGTCAAAAATGTTTATTAGACATATGTACATCAAATTATCAGATATTTTATAGAGATTTTAATAATATGTACACATTTTGCGAAATTTTTGTTGGATTTCGTACCAAGATTTTTAATTACGGTATGGGAAGTTCCTGCAATTTGCCTTAAGGCACGATGCTATGCACCCCACTAATTTTTGGTCATTTTATACCTAGAATATGATAAAATTTCCTGTGAGTCGAGAAGAGCTTCTTTCGATGCAGATCTTTGTATTGGTAAAAATACCAAGCAATTGTTTGTACGTGTTAATAATTGTTAGAATCAGTTTACAAAAGAGAGGCTATGACAAATTTTCTCATACAAGTCCACTCGGATTCGTTCCAAGGAAGGAATCCTCGGATATAACTCACTTCAGAGTGGCCCAACTCTAGTACACAATCAGTGGCGGATCCAGCTTCGGCGACAGGGAGGGGTCATAATTGAAAAGTTTTTATAGTCCTCAATGAGTAGGTGACAAATGTATATATATATATATATATATATATATATATATATGATAGAACGGGGATTAAAGATTCGCGGGTAATAAGGTTCACCACCGATATCTCAAAAACAAGTAAAGTTAAGGATTTTTTAACAACATTATTTGAAAGTAGAGGGAAAAATGTACAACCAGCCATTATCCTGATTCTTACGACGTTAAAAAAAGCATTTTTACAAGAGATAAATGAAATAAATATTTATTCCAACTCTGCTGGTGAATATTTTGGACAAAATATCAAATCAAGAGTTAAATGTATCTATAAAATTCATATTTTTCATTGGTTGAATAATTATTAATGTAGTTATTATGTCGTTAAATCCATTTAAAATTAAAAATAGTAAATTGGATTGTTTGTGCTCTCGTCGTCAGATTTTACCCCGCTTATGGGGTAAAGACAAACTAATTACTTAAGTGACATTTTTTTTAAAAACAGCAAAAAAACTCATTTGTACAGTGATGAATTAGCTGGAAGTTGTACTAAAACATAGTCAGATGGTTTTTTGTTTGATGTGTCTTATTGGTTGTTACGTTTTTCGCTTAGTTTTCACAATATAATTGCTCAAATTTAAGTTGGACCCGCCTTGAACTTACATATGTGTATTTTTTTAAAATAATCTGCTTCTTTGACGTGATTCAAAATTTGACCTTTCCTTGACGTTTTCTTGTCTGAACCGATGTTAAAATTTAAAAACTATAAAATGAAACTGGATAAGCGCTTGCGTTGATTAGTTTTTTGAGACAATTGGTCGATCCGTTTCTTTACTATTGGCAGAAAAGTGCAAAAATTATCGTCCATGTTTTTGTCAAAAATTCTTAACCGTTGTTGCTTAAACTATTCGATTGATATCATTTGGAAATAAATGGTTTCTGTCGAAGATCAGTCAAGTCGTTTCTTTTTCATATAATAGATTGTCATTTTTTGGCGATTTAAATGAAACTTTGCATGGCGATAGAGTTTCTGTTCTAAATGAACGTACTAAACTATATTAAGGCCTGCGACAAGTGGTTTACTTATAATAATTAATGTTTGGATTATTTGGCCGCGCTTTTAAAAAATTCACGTGTGTATGTATTCGGCTACGTATTTCGTATGTGTTCGTTTTCCATCAATGTTTAATATTCAAACCATTTTTCAAAAATAACTAATATATTTGAAAAAAAAATGCAATAGTTTCTCACTTTAAAATGGTTTACAGCAATTAGGAATACTTCTCTAAATCAGTCATTATTAACTGCCCGAAGGGTAGTTATAGTAATGGGTCGAAAATCCAAAATGATTTTTTTTGCATTTCTCGACATTTTGAAGGTTTCTGAACACTTTGGCATACCTCAGAAAAAATGGATGTGTGTGTGTTTTGTATGTTCGCATTTTTTTTGTCCACGTTTTCGGGCGCACGGATCAGCCGATTTGAATGGTTTCAAAAACATTCGATTCTTATTCATAGGGAGATGTGCTGATTAGTTTTTGGCGAAGACAGGTCCTGCTGTTACGGAGATACAGAGTGAGGAGTGCAGAAAACACAAATCGAGTTTTTGATTTAGTATCCGATTTGAATGATCTAAAAAACATTGAGTTTGTAATGATTGTGAAATGAGGTGATTAGTTTTTGGCAAAAGCAGGTCCAGCAATTTCGAAGATACTGAGCTAAATGTGCAAAAAATGGCAGTTTTTGAGAGAACTGAGTTACCGATTTGAATGATTCAAAAAACTTTCTGCTTGACAGAATAATTGCTTTTGAAAAAAAAATTGTTTCAATTTTTTTTTTCAAATTTTTTTTTTTTGTATATCGAAAATATTTCAGATTTTAATTTTAATTCTGACGAAAGTATAAAACTTATATACTTTAAATAAATAGTTTTAACTTTGCAATTCAGTTTATATAATTCTTATAAATATTAGACATTGTTACAATATTTATAATAATCTATTTGAAAAAATATTTCTCGAACATTTTGTTATGGTACGGGAAGTTCCAGCAATTTGTCTTCAGGCATGATGCCATACACCACTAGTTTATATATTGATTAAGTCATCTATTTACAGATGTTAGAATTACTGAGAGTTCATGCATAAGGGCCACTCTCATTCGGTTTAATTTTTAGATTTTTGAATGAAATTTTTTTCCTAAACTATAATAAAACATATATATTCGCAATACGATTAAATTATCCTTAAATTTTAGGATTTTTGACTCCGCCATTCGTCTACAATCAGTTAAATACTCAAGTTATAAAATATGTTTGGTAACAAAATACATAAATAAAATCATTATCTAAGTCCTAAAGCAGGCTCAGGGGGTGTTATGACCCCCGTGACCCCCCCCCCTAGATCCGCCTCTGTACACAATACATATATGTACACAGGGCCGGTCCTGCCTTGCATGCGATGCATGCAAAAAATGCGGGCGCACGCCTTAGGAGGCGCCAAAACGAGATTCGGAAATTAAATTTATAATATATTATTCGTATTTTTTTTTTAATATAAAATCTAGAATACTTAACAGATTATAATAAACAATCTAACTTAACTATGGATATGTAGAAACATAAAGCATATTCTGTTTGCAATGTGATATCTGTAGAAACAATTAATTACTCATGCAAATTAGTAAATTATTGTTCTGCTTATTATTTAATGAACTCATTAAATTTTTCTTCGATTGAAGTTAATGTGGAATTGAAAAAGAAATTATCTAGTGTTCAATACCGTAAGCGCAAACCTACGAAAGTTTAAATTATTGGGCATTATTGATGAAAAATTGCGAGGTGATTTAGTTTGAACGGAACTTGTTAAAAGAAATAGATACAAATTATAATAGAGAAAAATGGAAAATGGGAAGTCAGTGTATAAAAAATGACTATAAGACCGAGAAACTTAATTGTAACTTTTGTATTTGTTGAAAATGTTTCGCATCTGATTAACTTTGAACTTTGAAGACATGCGTTGGTTAGGTTTATGGAAATGGAGAAAATATGAAAAATGGAAGCAAAGTGTACTTAGAAACAAAACTCGTGAGCTTTTTTATACCTAGTGGTGTCCATACTAAATTTAATTATTAACTAAGCAGAAATAATACAGATACAAATATAATTAACTTCCCGAAGGAGAAGTTTGTTTTCATCAAAAAATCCGATTCGCTAATATTATGTTTTCTCGACGTTTCGAGCCATTCTGAATCGAATGAGACCAAATTTGGAAAAAGTATGTGTGGGTGTGTGTGTGTATGTGAACAGATTTTTTGCCGTAAATCGACATTCTCTCGAGAACGGCTGAGCCGATTTCAAAATTTTAAAAGCCATTCGATGTATCTCGACGAGGACTATCGTTTGTCAGTTTTGTGGGATGATCGGCCGAGACGTTTCTTTATAAATAGCTGAAAAGTAAAAAATTTTCGTCCACGTTTTAGCCCGCAATTCTGAACCGATTATGGAAATTCAAAAACCGTTCGAATGATATTGGTTGGGAGTCGACCTGATTAGTTTTTGATAGAGATCGGCCTTGCCGTTTTCTTGTAATAAGGTGTTGAAAAAATTTAAGCCGATTTTTAACTTCCCGTAGGGTAAGTTATTGTAATGGGCCGAAAATCGGAATTGAAAATTTTTACATTTCTCGACGTTTTGAAGGTTTCTGAACGTTTTGGCATACCTCAGAAAAAATGGATGTGTGTGTGTGTGTGTGTGTGTATGTATGTATGGATACAAATTTTCGCCCACGTTTTCGGGCGTACGGATCAACCGATTTGAATGGTTTAAAAAACATTCGATTCCTATTAATAAGGAGAAGAGCTGATTAGTTTTTGGCAAAGACAGGTCCAGCAGTTACGGAGATAAGGAGCAAAGAGTGCAGAAAATAGAAATCGAGTTTTTGAGAGAACGGAGCATCCGATTTGAATGATCTAAAAACATTCAATTAGTAATGATTGGGAGAAGGGGTTATTAGTTTTTCGCAAAGGCAGGCCCAGCCATTACGGAGATACAGAGCTAAATGTACAAAAAATGGCAGTTTTCAAGAGAACTAAGCGTCCGATTCAATTGATTCAAAGAACTTTCTGCTTGTCTTAACAAAATAATTGATTTTGGAAAAAAAAAATTTGTACCATTTTTTTTTTTTTTTTTTTTTTTAATTTTTTGTATATCGAAAATAATTCAGATTTTATTTTTAATTCTGACTATAGTTCTAATATACTTTAAACAAATAATTTCAACTCTGCAATTCAGTTTATATAATTCTTATAAATATTAGACAATGTTACAATATTTATAATAATCTATTTGAAAACATTCAATATTCCTCGAACATTTCGTTACGGTACGGGAAGTTCCAGCAATTTGCCTTAAGGCACGATGCCACCCACCCCACTAGTTATGGAATTTTTTTAAGCGATATATATCATGGTCTTATAGAACTTACTGTAATATTACGTCCTTACAAGTAGTTTAATTTTAAAAATTCATCAAAGTTTGAGAAAATGAGTAGTTTTTTTTACGTTAGCTAAATTTAAAATTAGACGATTAGTTACTGATGCAATTTTGGATATTGTAAATAATGAAAAAAAAATTAAAATGAAATTTTAAAAATATAATATGAAAAATGAATGTTATGTTTAAAAATAAAAATGAGTTTAATGAAATAAGTGAAATGTTTTAAAACCCAAATATTAATATTACATATATGTTAGAAATACTTGATAATATAAAATATTTAATTATATCGCAAATCGATTCGATTTTCTAATAAAAATAAAATCAATGTATTTTATATGCTTTTAGATTAGTTCTAATTTTTTGTGTGAATTTACGTAAATATTCATATAATTTTAATGATAAATGTTAAAACAGTTAAAATTATTGTGGGGGGGCGCTAGAACAAATCTTGCATGCGGGCGCTGAGGACCCCAGGACCGGCCCTGTATGTACACTACGCAATGGTTTAAAGTTGCGTTCATATCTATACCGTACCTAGATTTAAATATCGAGATAACGACTGAACCCTTGTGGAGTGGGAACGCTTAGCTAATCGCTTACCGACGCGTCTCACCGGCTCGCACAGTGTTAGAAGCTTCGGAAGCGTACGCACGTCGAGTGCTTCTTCCTCCGCTCTTCAAACAATGTTTGTTTATTGTATTCTTTATTATATTGGCAATGTCATGTTTCAAATTTTAATCGAACAAGTATAGTTTTCAGTCCGTGAAAAGTATTTACACATGTCAACCGAAATATTAAATTTTAAAAAGGAAGTAGCATATCCGCTTCTTATAAAACATCATAAAAATATAAATGCAAAGTGTCTACTGCACGTGTTAGAATTAAGAATTGCAAACAGTGATGATTGAAAGGTTTTGTTTACCAAATTGACTTGTGACTTGTGATAATTTATATATTTGTGTAATAATTATATTAAAAATATTTTTTAACAATGTTAAACGAAAATACATTTTTGATCAAACTGGAATCTATTATGGTATAATAAAGGCTTTCACACTAATCAAAATTCAAGCTGGATATATTTAGTTGACAATATTTGCATGGGTGTAAATGTTTTATTAAAGGTATGTTTTATATTACAATTATGTATTTATAAATGCTTATAAAAATTATAATGTAACTATGTATGTTTCAACTTCAGTAAAACATAAGGGCAATAAATTACCCTAGCTTACATATAAAGAAATAACAACTGCGTAAATTGTATACATTTTAAAAGTTTAATTGTATACTTAAAATTTAATGGTTTTAAATAAGCTTATACAGTAGAATCCGATTAGAATGACGCCGGATATATTGACAACCGCTTATTATGACGTAATCGCACTAGGAAGTTTGGTTTCCATATAAAATTCCTTAAAAATACAGCTGTCTAGTCGGATATATTGACATCGCTTACATTGACATGTCGCTTATAATGGCCCATTTTTTGACCGACATGATTTTACATGATATGGCCAAGTCTTCAAAAGCAATTGCTATGTCTTTTGTGCACAATAGCACTAGGGACTATTATCTGTTTTCACAATAAAATTATGTAAAAAAATCAATCCAAAATTTCTGATTACTTACATTAAAAAATCACATTTGTATGTTTATGGGTAGAGTAGAACAATTATTAATGGTCTACCACGGATATCTCGTAAACAAATAAAATTAGATTTTTTTTAACAAAAATATTTGATAGATCACTTTTATTCTTATGACTTTGCTATCAGAAGATAAGCAGCACATGAGTGGGATAAAAAGGACCAGCAGAACCTTTACTTTGGCAAAGGTGTAAACAATAAAATAGTAAAGTTTAAAAAAAAGCAATTTTACAAGAGATTAATTAAATAAATTGTTATTCTGGCTCGCCTGATGAATATTTCTGAGCAAGAGCAGATTAATGTAATATACTGTGTTATCTTTGTAACAAATGTACCCACAGAATTAAAATTTTGCATTGGTTCAATAATGTAGCGTAAAATCCCTTTAAAATTTAATAAAAGAAATTGCATCTGTTTGTCCCCTGGTTGTCCCACTTTACCCCGTATGTAAGGTAAAATGGGTCACATACCAAATTTAAAAAAAATAGTAAAAAAAAGAATATTTATTTAATTAGGAATTATGTGAATTTTTTTCTGTACATAGTTCGATATATGCTTGTTTGATGTGTGTTATGTGTTGCAAGCTTGTTCATTGGGTTTAGACAGTATAATTACTGAATGTCAAATTGGACCTTTGTGCCCCGCCCTACCCTATGTCAATTTTATTTTATATTAAATTTTAATTTTGTGTCATTTTTATTTTTAATTAAAATGTATGTATAGGCTTTTCTTTTAAATTACTGAAACATGTAACATATTTACATATTAAAAAGTTTTTCTTTAGTATGCTTTTGTATGACGACCGGTTAGTATGACGAGATTTCGGCGTCCCTTCGATGTCATACTAAGCGGATTCTACTGTAGTTGCAATGATTACATAAAGCTTTATACATGGATCTTTACACACAGAAAAAGTATATCCATCAAACCAATAAAAACTAGTTGAAAGTGTCATTTTTCCTTAACAAGTTGCATGGACTTCCCGAAACGTGTATAATTGACTTAATCAACCGAAATTAAGGTTCAGATATTTAGATGAAATTTTCAACTGTTTGTTTCGAAAATAAAGTTTTTGTTTTCACTTAATTGTAAACATTGCTATAAGGTTGTTCGGAATGTCACTTCGTTTTTTACCACCAAAATTTAACTATATTTTTTTGAACCTAACATCACACTGAAACCCTATAATTATTATATGATTTGAAAACTTATATTTTAAGGCTTGTGTTTAAAAGGTTTTTATTAGGGTTTATACAAAAACCGACATTTCAGAAAACCGGTTTTCGAAGTTTAATTTTACCAAAAAAACGGTTTAACCGGTTTTCGAATTTTATATAAAAAATAAATTTTTGCTCGAATATTCTGTAATTTATCCGCAAATTTAGTGTAATTTAGAGCAGTATTTGACTGAATTTATTTATTGTTCAATTTTATAGATAGTAAACAAAATTATTTTAATTTTAATTAGTAGAACTAAAAAATAATGGTTTATCTTGATTAAATAACTTTGAAAATAATTATTCGTTATTCATGCATCATTTTCACATATAAGAATGAAAATATTTTTATGATAGTGAAAGGAAATTTTTCAAATAAATAAAAATAATACATTTTTAAATAAAAAAAATCATTAAATTAAAATAAAATAAAAAAAAATTAGATACATGTTGATACATACTTGTTGATATCAATTATAGTTTTAAAAACAATTAAGTTAAACTCGGGTATTGTCTGTTCCGAGCAATTTTAATTAATTAATTTTAAACATTCTAATTGTTTTTTTTTGTTTAATAAAATATGATTTCAAAAAACTGAGAACGTCTATCGAATTGCTACTTAGACGTGTCCTTTGTTTACTCACAAAATTTCCTGAAATAGAAAATACTTTCATACTTGCGATCAAATTATGCTTAATTGTTTTTAAAGCCTAAGTTTTTTGTTCTTTGTGGCTTCTAGGGTTTAAAACTCTTTTTCTAGTTAGAGCAGAGGAAGTTACTTCTTCAAGAAGAAGTCACACTGATTTAAATTAATATATAACTGGTATAAAAATCTAATTTAATATATACAAAACCATTAATTGAACCATTGCAGATTGATAAGATATGAAATGCTATTGAACCGATATGATTTCAAGAATCAAAACGCTTTCATCTATGTTTCATATTTGGTTATATTTTTCATTTTCCACATATACAGTAAAAACCGACTTTTTTCGCTAAAAAACGGTTTTCGAATTCCATAATTTTTGCAAAAAAAACGGTTTTTAAAACCGGTTTTTGAAAACCGACAAACCCTAGTTTTAATCAATTACATGCAATAGTTTTTGGATGGTGCCACTTTGAATATGAAAAGAATTAAGCAGCATTTTCGACATATTTTACTCTTTTGCTAAAGAAAGGCAAAAGTTTAAGGCAAAATGAAATTGATCGATGCATACGGAAATGACATGTTGATAGTACCAAAATTGGTTTGCTAAATTTCATTCCTGGTATTTTTTTGATGTCCAAGATGCACCAAGTCCAACAAGTACGGTTGAAGCTGATAAAGACGCGAGAAAAGCATTAGTTGATGCAAACCGACGAATAACAATACATGAGATCCCATTAAGTAAAAATTTATCAAATTTAACAATTCATGACCACTCAAAAGGTCTGGGAACTCCTCGAAACTTAAATTATGGTTCTCATAGAAAAAAACGTGTGTCGTCGCACTGGCGTCCGCAATTTGCCTCTGAAAAGTCTTGAAAATTATTAGGTTCTGAAGCGGATTGTCACTAGGAATTTTAAATGGGATGTAAAGAATACAATATACGCAATTGCCCATGAAACAAAAATGAAGAACTTGGTCAAAACAGTTGCAAAGCAGAAATTCGCCAAAAAAGGTGATGAAGTATGTTTGGTGAGATAACAAAACGGTCAATTCGGATGCCTTATGTTATCAGCTGGATAAGCTAAATAATATACTTCAATAGAAAAGGTCAGAATTAACCCATAAGTAAGGTATAGACCTGCATCAAGACGACGCAAAAGACCTCATATAAGTTGGGTCAATCGCCAAAAGCTTTTGAAGCTTGAATGAGACCCAATTACACATTTATCATATTCTTCAGACTTGTCATCATCGGATCATTATTTGTTCCGGCCACTAAAAAAATTTTAGGTGGTATAACCTTTACCTCAAATCAGCCAAAACATTTATGATTTCGGAATTATGCTAACACAAAAATATGACAAAATATGTTCGGTCAAAACTGCCAAAACATAATATAATAAAGTAATTGTTTATTGTACGAAAATAACGTGCCAAAAAGTCTATAAAAAACGAAGTTACTTTCCGAAAAAAACAATATTTCCTATTGATATCTCTCAAACAAATTTAAATTATCTGTAATTATATTAATTATAGCGCACAGACACGTGTGCTTTAATGTCCTAAAATTGTAGCTTATTACAAATTTTAATTAATTTGTATAATTTTAATTAACTTTACCGCCAAAATAATGCTACTGATTTGTCCAAACCTTGATGAATTTTTAAAACTGACCGGCTTGTCGTAAGACCGTAATATTTAAGTATGTTCTATTAGACCATGATAACTATCGCCAAAAAAACTTTCATAAAAATTGTCAATTTCTTTTTCAACTGTTGATTACAAGAAAACGGCCCGATCGATCTTAAACTAATCAGGTCGATTTCCAACCAATATCTTTTGAACAGTTTTTGAATTTTTGCAATTGATTCAGGATTGCGGGCTAAAACGTGGATTTTTTTTTCAAAACTGACAAACGCAAGTCCTTATCGAGTTATATCGAATGGCTTTTGAATATTTGAAATCGGTCCAGCCGTTTGTGAGAAAGCGTCGAAAAAAACTCATAAACACATACTTTTTGCAAATTTGGTCTCATACGATTCAGAATGGCTTGAAACGTCGAGAAAACATAAAATTAGCGAATCGGATTTTTTTATTATAACATAAACTTCTTTGGGAAGGAAAAAAACGCAATACAATATACAATGTTAATGAATTATAGACTTCTTTAGAACTCTTTAATTTTTTTTTAATTAACTCGATGTTTACATATTTATGCTTATCAAAGTGTAACTTTATAGTCTTCAAAAGTATTTTGCTGTACAACACTTGTATATAGATATCTAAACACATAATGCGAAATATATATTTACCTTATAAAACAGTTATTAATGATTTTATCTTGGAAGATTTTTTAAATTCTATGTTTTATTTTGATAAATATAATAATATAATAAAGTTAAAATTATTCTTAATGTATATAAGTGAGCTTTTGAACTTTAGCCAGAAAATTGTAATTTTTTTTTCCCAAAAGCAATTATTCTGTCAAAACAAGCAGAAAGTTTTTTTGGATTATTCAAACCGAATGCTCTGTTCTCTCAAAAATTCGATTTCTATTTTCTGTACTTTTTGCTCCGTATCTCCGAAATGACTGGACCTGCCTTTGCCAAAAACTAATCATATGTTTCCAAGTGAAAATAGCCCTTGCCCGGTATTGCTGCACCAATAAAAAGTCAGCCCTATTAGATTAAATCTGATAACAAAAAATCATCAAATATGGATTGGAAATCATTGGGTTACCATCTAAAAATACGAAGTAAGGAGAAGTTTCAGCCCAACAGCTCATAGGACATAAGGTTCTGATTGCTGTTAAAAATATATATATAAAAAAAAAAACAAAAAAAAACTAATCAGCACATCTTCCTATGAATAGGAATCGAATGTTTTTAAACCATTTAAATCAGTTGATACATGCGCTTGAAAACGTGGACAAAAAATTCATACATACATACACACATCAAATTTTTCTAAGGTATGCTAAAATGTTCAGAAGTCTTCAAAACGTGAAGAAATGCAAAAAATTTCAATTTCGATTTTTGGACGATTACAATAACTTACCCTACTGGCAGTTACTAACAAAAATATACGATATTCTAACAATTAGGGGGCATCCATTAATCACGTGAGCGAGTTTTTAAGGATTTTTAGACCCCCCTCCCCCTTTGCGATATTTGGTGATATTCAAAATTACCCCCCCCCCACCCCCACCAAACATCACGTGTATTTTCAGTTATGTGAAAAAACTGTAAAATTTCTTTTTTTGAAAATGTTTGAACTTTTTTATAAAAAATAGTAAAAAAAATAAATACACGTCATATCTTGCTATACCCCACCCTCCCCCACGTGAAACTCCCTAAAAACATCATGTGATTAATGGACTCCTCATTACGATAAAAAAATAAAATCGTATCAATAAGTAGAAAAATATCAATTATAGTCTTTGACTGTATGGACAATTGTCTTAAAGAAAAAGAGAATTACAGAACAATTCATTTCTAATTAATTTTAAACCCTATTTTACTTATAAATAGTTAGTCGTAGCTATACAATGTCCTTGAGATTCCGCACACTATTTCCAGATGCGATCCCTAGGTGTAGTTTTTTATTTGTTTTTGAATAGTAATCAGAACTTATGAGTTTTATGAGTTGCTGTGATGATACTTCTCAACTAGGTGGCTCTTTTAAAAGGCAAACCAATGGTTTTTATCTAAACTTGAATTATCTATTTTTATATTAGATCTCGTATTTATATCATCTAATCTTGGTGATATATCTTCCGGGAAGGTTATCTGTTTCATGCTTGTTATATGCTTGATATCATGTTGTCCGAAACGCGAGTTTGGATATGGTCTTCGTATTTACTAACTCTCATAGAGACGAAAAAGTATCCACCGAAGAATCAAATATGTTGGGTTCAATATATATAAATAATTTATTTGTTTCATAAAAAGAATTACTTAAATTGGTTAGAAAAAAACTGGTATATTTTGTAATTTTATCTTTAATCATATTTTTTAATTTTCTAATTAAA
The DNA here is from genome assembly GCF_003426905.1 of Ctenocephalides felis. Classification (NCBI taxonomy): domain Eukaryota; kingdom Metazoa; phylum Arthropoda; class Insecta; order Siphonaptera; family Pulicidae; genus Ctenocephalides; species Ctenocephalides felis. The sequence continues at coordinate 36,023,040 of NW_020537646.1, forward strand.
GTATTGCAACATCAATTCCAGTGCGTCTCCAAGTATTTCTTCCATAACATATTTGTAAAAAAGGAGCTGCTTTGTCAGTTTTAGCAGCTGCCTTAATAAAGTATGCAACATTGGCTGTCGTGATTTTTACATACATTTTGCACATCTATTTACGCATGATGTTGAATGTATTGAATTTAGACCAATTTACAAGCATTTAGGATTTTAAGATCAAGCATACAAAATAAACATACAATATTTTGTGTTCGAAGTAGCAGAGAGCACACGCTCTGACAACAGCACCAATTTATTTTCGGATTTCAAGTGCATTTTCTGTACGGATTCTATGCTTCATGAGTCGTTTGCGACAAAGAAGTTACTTAATTTTTCAAAGATATTCATATTACAAAATAATTCAAATTATGTTGAGTAATATATCTAGAGATGATTACATTTTAGTATCTATATTACATGAAATTGAAACAAATTTCATTAATGAATTATACGTCGAATACTGCACCCCTTTTCGAATTATTTTATATTAAAAATCTTGTAATTTTAGTTAAACTGAGTTTCTAATAAAATTAATTATCATATGGATATTACAAGCATTTATGTTAGATATACTATAATTTTTTTTCTTCTTATTTTTCAATTACAATATTTATTACAACTGTTAAATAATTTAACATCTAGTAATAATAATAAACAATAACATAAATTTACAATGATATCCGTAGTATGATGATTTAATATAGAATAAAAGCAAATAATAATAAAAATAAAATTAATAAATAAAATAAATAAAATTTCTGAATAATAAAATAATACTAGAAAAACAATAAAGTGGAATTAAAACAATAAGTGACAGATAATAATAAATACAACAAAATAACAATATTAGAAATAATATAATAATAATATTAATTATTAATTAAATTAAAAATACCTTTTTTGGATTTTTATTTATATATAAAATTTATAATTTTGGTTTGACTGGACTTGGCATGAAGCTAATCATCTCATGGATAATTGCATTTATGTGAGATATACTGAAATGATTTTGAAACAAAATATATTTTGCAAAAAAATATACAGAACTGTGCAGGTCAATCAGGTCAGTTTTGACATGCAATATACAATTATATTATATAAATTATGAAATATAATATACTATCATAAAATTTCGGTTCCGTTATTATTATCGACTAATTTTAAATTTTATATATCTTATTTTGCTTCAAATTTTTCAATCTTTAATCATTTTTTTTGTGTAACTGCAATAAATTCAACTGCAATAAATGAAAAATAATTTATTGTATCATTTAAATATACAAGAAATTATAAATCCCGCCTATAAATATATATTAACTTTAGGCATAGCTGGGCACCGTTAATCAAATAGTTAACTTCGTTAATCGTTAATCCGCTACAAAAAAAGTTAACTTCGTTAAACGTTAAAGCGTTACATTTCGGAAGAATTAACGCAAGTTAACGTTAATCGTTAATCCGTTAATATGTGTAAAATTACATTTTTATATCGTTGCGTTAGTGAACTTAAAAAACTTATTAGTTTAGGTTCTGGAAGTTAACAGGTTATGAATAAAACAAAATACTTGTATAATTCAAATGTGTAATTTACCCCTCGCGCGTTTTATGCACACTTCCGTGTGTATAAGGAAAATGGCACAATTATCACATACCGTGATAACGCTATTGGTCAACTTTCCGTTTTTATGATTGCATATTGTTTTTACAAGAATTTTTTTCTAAATAAAGGGAAAGATTGTTTTTAACTACCCGTAGGGCAAGTTATAGTAATCGCAAAAAAATCGAAAATGAAAATTTTTGCATTTCTCGACGTTTCAAAGGTTTCTGAATATTTTGGCATACCTTAGAAAAAATGGATGTATGTGTGTGTGTATGTATGTGTATTCGGATACAAATTTTCGTCGACGATTTCGGGAACACGGATCAACCGATTTGAATAATTCAAAAAACATTCGATTCGTATTGATAAGAAGACGTGCTGATTAGTTTTTGGCAAAGGCAGGTCTAGCCGTTCCGAAGATATGGGGCAAAATTGAGCCAAAAACGGTAACTCAGTTTTTAAGAGAACGGAGTGTCCGATTTTAATAATTCAAAAAACATTTTACTTGTATTGACAATTATGAAGAACTGATCAATTTTTCATGGAGGCAGGTTTAGCGGTTTCGGAGATCTAATGAAAAAAGTAAAAAAAAAATGCCATTCTCGGTAAAAATGATCATTAGACATATGCACATCAAATTATCAGATACTTTATAGAGATTTTAAAATAAGTATAAATTTTATTTACATTCCTATGGGTTCCGTACCAATGTTTATCCTTTAGACAGCGACGCGGCGCTTACGCGCTTTATATTTTGTCTCTATGCAGTCCTAAAGCAGTAAAATTGCTTTGAAAAAAAGTTCAGATCTTCCAAAATATGTCAAAATAAAGAAAACATTTTTTTTTCAAAAAAAATTAATTTTTTGTCCAATAGTTTATAGTTTCTCAAAAATCTTATTTTTTCGAAGTAAATTTTTTTCAAAAATGTTAATCGTTTTTAAAAAAATAATAATTTTAGGTACGGAAAGTACCAGCAATTTGCCTTAAGGAACGATGCCTTAATTGCCTTAAGACAAAATTCCATTTACAGCTAGTTTTTGCGAAAAATAGGAAACGCGCGACGGGTTAAGCGTCGGGCATAAGGTGCATATTCCCCTTCATGAACATTAACATGTTGAAGTTCTCGTCTGAAAGCGAGGCTCGTTTTGGTGTCAAAATGTCTTTACCCGTGGAAAACAAACGTTCAACTGCAGCGCTTGAGGGTATAGCAGTATTGTATTTAATAAATAGATTTATGAATATCTGTTCCCCGAGGAATGCAGCATCGTTGAACGAGTCTTTTGATTTCATAGCCAGCCACATTTTAACGAGAATTTGCGCTTTATTCTTTAAAGAGTTTGTAGCTTTTTGGTTTTTCTATAGACTGAGTGACAGAATTGAAAAAGTCTTCCTTCTCGTCATCATCATCGCATTGCTCCCTCCGCCACTTAAACTATCTCAGTCCTTCGAATTTTTCGCTGCTTCTTGCCATAAGGCATCTTCTACCTTTTTTCTGTGCATTTTCTTACTGCATTCCTCTCTACTGCTGTCATACGTTTCCAGCCACATTAACCGAAACTTTGGGTGAAATGCCGCGGCAAGTTGGCACTGTTCATCATTCAGGAGTAGTCCAAATATTTTCTCTATGCCGTTTAATAAGGCATTGGCTAAAGCTGTGCCGTGCGGTAAATAGTAGGCATTGGATTAACGATTAACGGACTTCTCGCATTTTAACGGAAGTTAACGTGTCCGTTAACATTTTTAAAAGTTAACTTAAAAGTTAATCCGTTAATCAAAATGTTAACTTCGTTAATTAACGATTAACGGATTAACGAGTTAATGCCCAGCTATGACTTTAGGTTTGATAAATTGACGCATTGCGTGTTTTCTATTTTACCGTAAAATTTATTAATTTATACTCAGGTTGATTAGAACAAAATAATATAAGGTAAAAAATAAAATGTTTACGAAAACGAAAAATTTAACAAAAATTTGAAATCAACATATTTTTTACATATTATTTGAATGCCTATTATGCATTTTTCGCATAAGGTCACAATAAATATGAAATTTATAGATTCTGTTTTTATTACACATTTTAGGAACTTCTTTTGAAATTCTGATGTTGACGTTTACTTTTTTATTATTATTATTATTATTTTTGAACAGCAATCAGAACCTCACGTCCTATGAGTTGTTGGGCTGAAACTTCTCCTTACTTCATATTTTTTAGATGGTAACCCAATGGTTAATCCATCCATATTTGATGATTTTTTGTTATTAGAATTAATTTAATAGGGCTGACATTTTATTGGTGCAGCAATGCCGGGCAAGGGCTATTTTTACTTGGAAACATATTGCTATCTATATTTTCAAGTGAAAATTGTTGTCACTGCTGCCTGACAACAGACTGCTCAAAGTGGGAATCGAACCCGGGAACTCTGAAACAAGTCCCGTCGCTCTTAACCGCTTACCTAAGGGCGAGCCCGACGTTTACTGATCTCAAAATTTCTCAATCTATGATAATCTTTCTACGTAAATTCTTTCTATCGTTTCTATCAAATCGCTAAGATTTATTTATTATTTTTTTTATTCTTTATTTGTTGACTTTGTATACATGTATATTAGTCATCATACATTTCATAATTAATATTTACACTTTTATTTTATTTGCTTGTATATAATTGTATAGTGCACCATATATCATTTTCTTTGTCAATAATATTATAAAATTAGTTGGGAGGGAGATATTTTCCTTACAATCTTCCTCCATAGTTCTTGTCTACCCTTTTCCGATTTTTTCACTGAGCACTCCATAATGGCGTGCTCAGCATCCGCCCTAGTCGCTCCGCCCAAGCAATAGAAATTGGTATAATAATAGTATAATAATTAAGTTTAGTGCATCTCAGACTTTTTGCTATTATATTTACTATTTGAACATAATATTAATAATATAATTTGAGCATAATATTAAATATATAAAGATATTATGCGTAATCAGCTACATCATCAATTTGGAAGGTTTATCAAACTAAACTAAATATCTAATGATAAAACTTTAAATTTACACAAATTTAAGATTAAAGTTAGGATTAAGTGCTATGATTTTTTGAGCATTTCATCACAAAGTTCGAATTCCTTCAAAATGACAGGCACCATGAACCTGGTGTTAAATATATTATTTTTACTGTTAGAATAAGTCAAATTGATTCAAATCTTCAAAGTTTTCTATCCAAATCAAATTCCTATTACGAAATCCGTTATGTCTCGGAATGCTTTCTGATTTAACGTGCATACAAATGTGATGTACTGAGAATTGATAATACGTAAATTCAGTCAATAGCAATTCTTTTAAATTCGATTGGTGTTCATTTTGTGACTTGCACGCCTTCGTTGGTCTCTTATCACTGTTAAATGAAACATGCAAACAAAACTACATACCGCCGCATACAATAAAGTTTCAACATTTCATCTCTCTGTTGCATATTACTGTGTGGCTTGACTCGATTCAGTACATACTTACACATATATGATGTTTTAAAATGTTTTATAAATTTTAAACTAGAGGTGCATGCCATCGTGCCTGAAGGCACCTGCTGAAACTTCCTGTGCCGTAAATTAAAATTTTTAAAAGCATTAAAAAAATTTGAAAACTTTGAAAAATGAACTTTTTTGAAAAATTTGATTTTTTTTATATTTCAATGTTTTTTTGAAAATTTAGAACTTTTTCAAAGCAATAGCGCTGCGTAGCTGTTTTAAAGAAGAGGTTTCGAAGCTAATAAGCATGGCGTTGCAATCCAAAGTTTAAACAATATAAATCTTGGCAAGGAACCTATAGAAGTGTAAACAAAAATTGTACTTAGTATTAAAATCTCTATAAAATATTTGATAATTCGATCAGCATATGTCTAATGATCATTTTTGGCTGCTAAATACCATTGGATCTCCGAAACCGCTGTACCTGCCTTCCCAAAAATGTAACCAGTTTTTCATTTTGACAATACAAGTAAAATGTTTTTTTAATTTTTTTAAATCGGTAGTTCTTTTAAAAACTAATTCGCCGTAATTGCCATTTTTTGGTATTACTATAACTTACCATACATAAAGTTAATAATGAGGAGATTATAAATATCCTAAATTTTCGGTATTAATTTAAATTTCTATAAATTCTATTTTTCACCTCAGTATATTGAGTACCAACACCAACTTCATTAGTTTATTAAAAAAAAAACTTATTAGTTTATTGCTATAATTTTTTATTTGAGTAAATTATATTATAATATACTTAAAATCTTTTTTTAATCATAATAATAACCAACAAGTGGTATTTTCTTAAAACTTTACTAATATTGCTGACAGGAGCATTTTATTCATTTATGTATATACTATATTTATTTACATATCAATTATAAATTAATTATTATTTATTAATTATAAATCAATAATCATTTAAAATTATTGCGATCATATGTAGGTACTTATAAATTAACGTATCATAATACTATTATATGTGTAAATAATCTTGTGCTGCATAAATTCAGAGTCAATTTCAAATTTAAAATCGCGGTTGTGTACACCCAGTACGTACTTTAAAAAAATATACAAACGTGATTTATATACCAAAAACATAGCACGAACAAGTTTGCTAGAAAAAAAACATGGAACCTAAACTGAATATATTGCTAAATGATTTTAAATTCAAATAAGTGTTAGTTCTAGAAAAAATCAATTATCGAATATCGATAGTTTTCAAATATTAACTTTTTTGTTCGAACTTTAAATTTAAAATTCTCAAAATTGGTCAAAAAGTGGTTTGAGTGGCCCCAAAATGTTCTATAGTGTGTTGGCAAGTTCCATCAAAAGTTGACGCATTTGATCAAGATTGTGAAATGTGAAATACTTGATAGTATAGATAAATAAAACTTGCAGCAATTGTGTCTTAATTTGTAACTGTAGTTCTAAAAATCATCTTTATGGTTGCAGAAAAAAGTTTAAATGAACAGATTTAATAAATATCAACCACAATAACCAAAAAATGTTTACAGTTCTACCAAAGATTTGGGTTTCACCTAAAAGCTCATAATTTTCAAACTACAGTAGAACTCCAATTATCCGAATTAATGGGGACCGGGACCGATTCGGATAATCAAATATTCAGATAATCAAATATTCGGATTTTTTTTTAAAAAATTGCCATTGGAGAAAAAAAAGTTACGTTTTGCACTATTTTTTTATTGAATTAAATGAAAGAAACAGGACATTTTCACATGTTTTAAATATAAATAAAATGTACTTATGTACAAGTTTAGAAATAAAAATCATTGTTTTTTAAACATCTCCGTCAAATCAAAACAAACAATGTGCCTATACTGGCTTTGCTGGTGGAAGAATAATAGCGCACTTAGACTTTTTTTTGGACAATTTTTTTTCTGAAAGAAATTCGGATAATCGGCGATTCGGATTGTCGGAGTTCGGATAATTGGAGTTTGGATGATTGGAGTTCGGATATTTGGAGTTCTACTGTACATGGCATAACTTTCTTATCTAATTTGTTTTCCTAATGATTGCGGTCAATACTATCACCCCATTTCGGCTTGAAGTTGAGATCTGGAGCATCTTATATAACATAGTACAGTAGAACCTTGTTTATCCGGCCGTCGGTTATGCGGATTTGCGATTATCCGGAATACCTACATTTCGAATTTTTGCATGATTAATACTGCAGATTATTACATAGAAAATATATTTGTACATACGTAAAGAAGGTTCAATTTCTTAATAATATTATTTTCGTTGATATCTATGTATGCATTTGTTATTTTTAATAAATACACAACATTATCCTTCATACATTCGATTATCCGAATGCCTATCGACAACCATTAGTCCGGTTAATCAAGGTTCTACTGTAGTTGAAAATAAGTAAGAATTGCTTCTTACTGACAAAGTTATAATGTTATTAATTATGTTATTAATTAAGTTATTAAGTCATATAGTTAATGAACTTATTGTCTTTTTCAGTTGCTGCTGCTGCTACTGCCGTTAGCAGCGGCTGCAACCGAATCAGGCTTCGCTGGACGAATAAATTTCGATGACATCCAATTAAATCAAAAAGAACCATTTTCTTCCACGATTTCCAATGGCTGGTTGCCCCTTGCTAGAAAACGATACGCCGCTGGTTGTGAATACGGTCGCAGTTACTGGAACGCAGCCGGCCAGAGGTGCGTCGCCTGCTCCCTCTGCGGTAGCGAGGAAATTATTGTTCGGCCTTGTGGTTTAGACAGAGATGTAGTATGTGGCCCTCTATCAGATTTACATTCAGATTATTGGGCCTGGCTACAAAATAGATTTATTAAAAATGCCGAAGAACGGAAAGAAAGAACTTTGGACAACGCAGGAATTGCTGTGCCTCTGCGAACGAAGGTAATAATATATCTGAATAATAAATAATCCTCAAATTCATATATATATATATAGATATATATATACTTATATATATTTATATAATATATATATATATATATATATATATATATATATTAGGGCGCGTCGATTTAAAGGTCACTTAGACACATATGATTTTCGGATACTGGAGATCAAAATAAGATACTTTGCTGAAGAAACCATACCTCTGAAATGAATTCTGATGTCCCGTGCGTTGACTCAAAAATAAGGGTTGAATTTTGAAAAACCGCTCAGGGGAGATCCCAGAGGATGTACCACGGGCATAGGTGAATCGTCTTTCCAAAGTTAGTGGGGGTCGGTCATACATTTGGTCGCGATTGGGACACTCTAAATGGGTCAAAATGGAATTTTTTAAATTTCAATCCTTATTTTTGGGTAACTGCATGGGAAATCAGAATTAATTTTAGAGGTTTTGTTTCTTCAGCAAAGTATCTTATTTTGAACCCTAGTATCCGAAAATCATGTGTGCCTAAGCGACTTTTTTGACCCGTACAAATCGACCCGCTCTATATATATATATATATATATATATATATATATATATATATATATATATATATATATATATATATATTAGATTCTATATATATAAAAATAAGTCGGGTTTTCCTTCCTGACGAAATAATTCCAGAACGCACGAACTGATTTCGACAATTTTGCATTCGTTGGAAAGATCTCGGGCTCCGCAAGGTTTATAGCTAAAAAAATTAGTTGTGCATGGCATCGTGCCTTAATGCAAGCTGCTGGAACTTCACGCACCGTAATTAAAAATTCGAGTAATGACATTAGTGAAAATTATCAGAATTATGCTTGGTTAAGTCAACGAGCAATTCTTGCCGCAAAGAATAATGATGTACACGCACTGAATTTCACCATTCAATCAAGAATTGCTGGCGATTTGGTGACATACCAATGATTCCGACTGGTCTTCCGTTTGACTTCAAACGATTGCAATTTCCAGTTTGCCTTGCGTTCGCAATAACAAGTCGCAAGGCCAATCGCTTAGTGTTTCCGGGATAAATTTCAAATAGATTATTTAGAAAATCATTGTTTTTCACTTGGGCAGTTATACGTTGCCTGTTCACGAGTTGGACAACCATCCGCTTTGTTTGTGTTAACGTCAGACCAAAAAACAAAAAATGTGCTTTACCAAATAGCACTTCAATGAAACGGATAATTTGCGGATTCACTTTCATTTACTTAGAGAAGCTCAACTAAAAAACACTTCATTTTTGTAATCGAAATAAATCCATTAATGTTGTATAATAAAATCACATTTTTCCTTTTCAAATATAAAACAAACAAAAAATTTCTTTATCTTTCTCATGAAACGATCTGATGGCGAAACGGAGTTCGTCGGGTTTGCTAATATATATATATATATATATATATATATATTATATTAATCGAATATAAAAGTAAGTTCAAATTATCAATGATAATTACCATGAAACACATAAATGTAATTATATTATCTTTTTCTGAATCGGAAAATCACAATTTCACAAATAGAACTTATCTTAAAAAAAACTATTAGAAGTAATTCTTAATATATGCATTTAGTTTTGTATTATATATTATATTTATATATGGCTTCCATGGCTTGGCGGTTTAAAGACTTTGTGTGGACAGGGTTGCAAGTTCGGGCCCGCCCTCTAGAAGACCTGATATTGAAAATATAGATGAAAAATATGTTTTCAATTGAAAATAGCGTAGTTGGGGCTCTGCGTTGTGAAATGACTATGGGAAATTTTGCGGTCTCTATTTTTCCCTGAATCGAGTTGGCGTTCAACTCAGCTCACGGACCTGCCCTAGGACAGTACTACCCATTACTACCCATTATATTATATAAAGTGTTCTTGTTGAGAAAAAAACTTCTAGTCAATCTAAATTTAACAATGAAGTTAATAATAATGTGATAATTCAATTTTCTAAATGGTAAACGAGTTATTTTTTTTTTTTAATTTAAAGTTTTTAAATTGAACCTCGTTAAACTTTTTGGTAGCTTTCATGGTAGCTACATAAAGTGTGATTGAATCAAGGAGCCACTTCCGCATATTTTCTCGGCTTCATATGAGAAGCTTCAAAGATAATATTGAAACTTCTATATATGACAAAGTTAATATTGAATATTTAGTATATATCCTATTGAATGCTATAAAATGAATCAAGTATAAATCATATAATCAGCTGGTTTTGAACAGCGTTGCGCCCATGCCCTTTAATGCACCAGTTTCGTTTAGTCTAGCAGCCGCCTGTTACCAAATAAAACCGTTGAAGGTTAACATTCACTATGGAATTAAAATATAACAGTAAAAGCACGTCAAGACTATAAACACGTGCCAATATATGCTGTAGAATCAAGTTGGTAATAAAAGAAGTGCGTTAGTTCGAACGCTTTGTTAGAATGCATCTGACAACTAGTGGGGCGCATGACATTGTGCCTTGGCAAATTGCTGGAACTTCCCGAACCAATAATTTTAATTTTTGAAAAAAAAATTACTTTGAAAAAAAATAGATTTTTGAGAAACTATAAATTTGACAAAAAATTACTTTTTTTGGAAAAAAAATATGTTTTTTTGAAAAAAAAATGTTTTTTTTTTATTTTGACATATTTTGTAAATTCTGAACTTTTTTTCAAAGCAATCGTACTGCTTTAACTGCATAGAGACGGAATGTTAAAGCGCGTAAACGCCGCGTCGCTGTCTAACGGGTAAACATTGGTACGGAATTCATAAGAATGTCAACAAAATTTATACTTATTGTTAAAATCTCTATAAAATATCTGATAATTTGATGTGCATATGTCTAATGATCATTTTTGACCGCCAAATGGCTTTTTTTTTACTTTTTCCATTAGATCTCCGAAACCGCTAGACCTGCCGTCATGATCAATTCTTTATCTTATCAATACAAGTAAAATGTTTTATGAATTATTAAAATCGGCCGCTCTCTTAAAAACCATGTTACCGTATTTGGCACTTTTTGACCACATACATCCATTTTTTCTAATTGTAAGGTATGCCAAAATATTCAGAAACCTTTGAAACGTAAAGATATATAAAAATTTTCATTTTCGATTTTTTTGAGATTACTATAACTTGCCCTACGGGAAGTTAAAAAAGTCTTTCGTTAGATGATTAGAAAAATTAAGCCCACCCCAAGTAAGATAATCTGAATAATTTATAATCATAATTATAATTTTTTCGATTGTTGAAAAACTTTTTCAAATCCGAATTAGAAAGTCAACGCCATTGTTTTGGTTAATACATTTTCTAAGAACATAATGCAAGCAAAAGTGTAAAACAAACGAGTATAAATAATACTAAATTGTAAGGGTCAACAAAAACGTTGCGAATGTTTGTACAAAACAATGGTACATTATGTATGTTAATTCGAAACACAATGGATAATTATGTTAAAATGTAAAAATACTCAAGGGACACAACTAGTGTAATCGCCTAAAAAAAGGTGATTTTTGAGAATTTATATTAAAACTAGCTGTAAGTGGAATTCTGTCTTAAGGCAATTAAGGCATCGTGCCTTAAGGCAAATTGCTGGAACTTCCCGTACGAAAAATTATTATTTTTTTTAAAAACGATTAACATTTTTGAAAAAAATTTACTTCAAAAAAATAAGATTTTTGACAAAAAATTACTGTTTTTTGAAAAAAAAAATTTTTTTAATATTTTTTTTTTAAAAAAAATGTTTTCTTTATTTTGACATATTTTGAAAGATCTAAACTTTTTTTCAAAGCAATCGTACTGCTTTAACTGCATAAAGACGAAATATCAAACTGCGTAAGCGCCGCGTCGACGTCTAACGCGTAAACATTGGTACGGAACCCATAGGAACGTGAACCAAAATTATACTTATTGTTGAAATCTCTATAAAATATCTGATAATTCGATGTGCATATGTCTAATGATCATTTTTGACCGCCAAATGGCATTTTTTTATACTTTTTTCATTAGATCTCCGAAACCGCTAGACCTGCCTTTATGAAAATTTGATCAATTCTTCACCTTGTCAATACAAGTAAAATGTTTTTTGAATTATTAAATTCGGACGCTCCGTTCTCTTAAAAACTGAGTTACCGTTTTCGCCACTTTTTGCCCCGTATCTTCGGAACGGCTAGACCTAACTTCGCCAAAAACTAATCAGCACGTCTCCTTATCAATACGAATCGAATGTTTTTTGAATTATTCAAATCGGTTGATCGGTGTTCCCGAAATCGTCGACGAAAACTTGTATCCGCACATACATACACACACGCACACACACACACACACGCACACACACACACACACACACATACATCCATTTTTTCTAAGGTATGCCAAAATATTCAGAAACCTTTGAAACGTCGAGAAATGCAAAAATTTTCATTTTCGATTTTTTTGCGATTACTATAACTTGCCCTACGGGAAGTTAATAATCATTGTTAGCAATCTATGCTTAATGTTGTTCATGTAAAACAGATTGCAGAATAAAAAAAAACTAGCTGTAAGTGGAATTCTGTCTTAAGGCAATTAAGGCATCGTGCCTTAAGGCAAATTGCTGGAACTTCCCGTACCAAAAATTATTATTTTTTTAAAAACGATTAACATTTTTGAAAAAAAAATTACTTTGAAAAAATAAGATTTTTGAGAAACTATAAATTGGACAAAAAATTACTTTTTTTTGAAAAAAAATTTTTTTAAAAAAAAAATTTTTTTTTTTTTTTTTTTTTTGTTTTTATTTTTTGAAAAAAATTTTTTATTTATTTTGACATATTGTGGAAGATCTGAACTTTCTTTTCAAAGCAATCGTACTGCTTTAACTGTATAGGGACTAAATATAAAGCGCGTAAGCGCCGCGTCGCTGTCTAACGCATAAGCATTGGTACGGAACCCATAGAAATGTTAACAAATTGTATACTTATTGTTAAAATCTCTATAAAATATCTGATAATTTGATGAGCATATGTCTAATGATCATTTTTGACCGCCAAATGGCTCATTTTTTTACTTTTTCCTCCGTATCTCCGAAACCGCTAGACCTACCTTTATGAAAATTTTATCGATTCTTCATCTTGTCAATACAAGTGAAATGTTTTTTGAATTATTCAAATCGGACGCTCCGTTCTCTCAAAAACTGAGTTACCGTTTTCGGCACTTTTGCCCCGTATCTTCGGAACGGCTAGACTTGCCTTCGCCAAAAACTAATCAGCACGTCTCCTTATCAATACGAATCGAATGTTTTTTTAATTATTCAAATCGGTTGACCCGTGTTCCCAAAATCGTCGACGAAAATTTGTATCCGCACATACATACACACACGTTAATACATACATACATACACACACACATACACACACACACACACACATACATCCATTTTTTCTAAGGTATGCCAAAATGTTCAGAAACCTCTGAAACGTAAAGATATATAAAAATTTTCATTTTCGATTTTTTTGCGATTACTATAACTTGCCCTACGGGAAGTTAAAAATACTTTATCATCGTTTCAAAATTTTAAGAATATATTTACACATGTTTTAAGAATACATAGTAAAATTTTCGAAGAAAAAAATTAAATATTTTTTAAGTTATCGTCGATCTTCAACGGCGCGAAAAAAAGGCCCTTCACTGCTGCAGTGATTCCGGCCTTCTACGTAGATGAAATTAAAAAAAAATTCTCGTTAAACTAGATAATATTGTCTGTAAAATGACCTACGATAAAAAAAAATTAAAAAATTGACAAAATGGCGGCGTTTTTAAAAAAAAAGTCGAATTTTACCCGAAATTTTTGTCGTTTTTGGCCTGCCAAAATTCGATTTTTGATCCGATCGAAAAATCGATAGTTCATTTTACAAAGAACTATATATAGAACATGTAAAAAAAATTCGATAGTGATCGGATCATTTGTTTTTGAGTAATAACTGCAGCAAATTCGGAAAATGGTGTTTCGAGAAAAACGCGTTTAAAAATAAAATGATCGTTATACTATATACTATATATGTACTCTTTAAATGGCTGTGACTTAAAAACTATTTAAGATATCGATTTAAAATTTTGGTATGTTATTTTTAAAGGTATAGCCTATCGAAATATGGAAAAATTGCAAATTCGATTTCTTGAAAATTTCACACTAGTTGTGCCCCTTAAATATAACATTGGGCAGGAAATAGTAATTTGGCTTAATTCTTTATCAAAACATATTTTTTATATTTGTTTAAAATTTCAATTTCCTGCAATTTTAATTGGTCGAATTCGAAGAAAAGAAAGCGAGTATTCTTTAAATACTATTCATAAACCTACCTATTGAAACATTTAGAGAAACACTTATCGGTTAATCTATTTGTCTGATATTGTGCTTTTCAATTTATTAGTTTAATCCTTAATATTTTATGATTTTATAAAAAGTATCTGCTGTTGCAGGAGATGTCTGAGCTTGCAGATTGGAAATGGGATTGGGAAGCCGGAGTGCTCCTTATGGCTATCATTGTCTGCGCCCTATTTTTTGCAGTTGTGGCAGGATATTCTCTTCATCATGCACGACACTGGCGAATACTTGAAGAACACTACGAAGCAGGCAAGTTGCACTTTAACAAGTTGTAATTTTTTTTTAAATGAATATGTTTAATGAATATGTGAACGGCTCGCAAGCACGATTATGAATATGGGAAACAGTAGGCCATCGACTAATAATCTTAGACCTCAGAATACATACATTTATTATAAGGTCTATGCTTAAAATCCAAATCAATCTCAAAAAGAGTGTATGAAATTAGAATATTAGAATGCTTATTGTTATATATTATATATTGTTATGTTCTGTAATAGAGACGGCCCTGATCGATTGCAGCAGAATAAAGGAAGCCACACTGATATTATGGTTTTCTCTTAATTTATTTATGAAACTCAAAATTATAGATAGTACAAAGTATAAGATATTTAGCAAGAGACAAAGAACATAATTTTGGTACGTAAAATGACAAAATAATGTAGTTATATATATAGCATAGACCGGGGCTTAAAAATCCGCGGAAAAATAGGTGCAACACCGATATCTCAAAAACAAGTAAAGTTAAAAAATTTATAACAATAATATTTGAAAGTACAGGGAAAAAGTATAACCAGCCTTGTTTCTTACGGCTTTACTGTTGGGTGATAAACGACAATGTTCGAAAAACCATAACAAAAGTATTTTCTTTTGTTATTATTTTTTTGGTTGGTAGCTGATGAATATTTCTGACGAAATACAAGATCAAAGTTATATTACCAGTGTTATCAAATAAAATTTATATTTTGCATTGGTTGAATAATGTAGCTTTTATTTCTTAAAATCCCTTTAGTTAAAAATACGACTTAGGACCTGTTTGCCCCTTAACAGTTTCGTTTTACCTCGCATATGGGGTAAAAAGGACCAGCTGGCAAATATTTAGAAAAGCAGTAAATAAAACACATTTCTACATTGATGAATTAGCTGGGAGATTTACTGAACACAGTCACACATTTGTTTGTTACTGAACATAGTCAGATAGTTATTTGTTCGATATGTGGTTTTTATTATGATATAATTGGTTTGGTTTTCACAATATAATTGTTCAAAGTTAAATTGGACTTTTGTGCCCTGCCATCACCTAATTTTAAAAATTTTACATATTTTTTAAAACTTGTTTACATCGTGTCCTACAGAGACATGTCAATACAGATATGTCAATGATCGAGCAGTTAAAAATATACAGCAAACATAATTCAGATCAAAGTTATTTTTATGTCCAGGCGAGATGAAAATAAAACTTATTTTAAAAATATGCTAGCAAACAGAAAACAAATGTTTCGTATTTTTAATGAATTGAAAGAAACATATTGACATATGAAAATGCACCTATTTGATTTCAAACGCAGCTGTTATTTCAAAAAATGATTTTATCTGTGCTTCACAATGTTTGTTAAACTTTTTATTTGTCAATTTAAATTAAAAGCCTGAAAACACGATAAATAAATTGCTCTGAGTTTCATTCTTAATAAATTGTTGTAAATTATCGATATTTTGAATAAAAATCACAACTCTGTTATTTATTAACTTCCCGTAGGGTAAGTTATTGTAATGGGCCGAAAATCGGAATTGAAAATTTTTACATTTCTCGACGTTTTGAAGGTTTCTGAACGTTTTGGCATACCTCAGAAAAAATGGATGTGTGTGTGTGTGTGTGTGTATGTATGTATGGATACAAATTTCCAGTCACGTTTCAGGGCGCACGGATCAACCGATTTGAATGGTTCAAAAAACATTCGATTCCTATTGATAGGGAAAAGAGCTGATTAGTTTTTGGCAAAGGCAGGTCCAGCCGTTTCGGAGATACGGAGCAAAGAGTGCAGAAAATAGAAATCGAATTTTTGAGAGAAGGGAGTATCCGATTTGAATGATCTAAAAAACATTCAATTAGTAATGATTGGGAGAAGTGTTTAATAGTTTTTGGCAAAGGCAGGCCCAGCCATTTTGAAGATACGGAGCTAAATATGTAAAAAATGGCAGTTTTTGAGAGAACTAAGCGTCCGATTTAAATGATTCAAAGAACTTTCTGCTTGTCTTAAAATTTGTTCGATGCTTGTAAAATTTTGTTCGATTTTTTAGTTTTTTGTATATCGAAAATATTTCAGATTTTATTTTTAATTCTGACTATAGTTCTAATATACTTTACAAATAATTTCAACTCTGCAATTCAGTTTATATAATTCTTATAAATATTACACAATGTTACAATATTTATAATAATCTATTTGAAAACATTCAGTATTTCTCGAACATTTCGTTACGGTACGGGAAGTTCCAGCAATTTGCCTTAAGGCACGATGCCATAATTGCCTCAAGACAGAATTCCACTTACAGCTAGTTTTTTTCTAAAATAGGTATATTCTAAAACTTATTTGACAACATTAATTTTGTTAATAATTGTATTGAATAAAACTTATTTGACAACAATAATTTTGTTAATAATTGTATAGGGTAAGGCAAGACACAAAGGTCCAAATAGATTTTGAGCGATTATATTGTGAAAACCAAACCAATTATATCACATCAAATAACACATATCAAACAAGTAACAATTTGACTATGTTTAGTAAAGCTCTCAGCTAATTCTTCATTATGCATCTTTTTCCCTCTACTTTCAAATATTGTTGTTAAAAAATTCCTAACTTTGCTGGTTTTTATTATATCAATGGTGGATCTTTTTACCCGCGGAATTTTAAGCCTCGCCCATAGATAAACAAGTATAAATATAATTTATTTTGAAATTTTATTTGGAGTTTGATACGCGAATCGATCACTTTTTCAGCAGGAGTTTATGATCTGCTTGTATTATTTTATTTACTCTATTTTCTACAAATCTGATGTAATATTGATTGTAATTTCTGCTTCAGAATTCAGATAATTTTTTCACAAACTTAAATTTAGACTGTTATATCTAAAGATGTCAACTTCGACATAGCTTACTTGCATGCAAAACTAAAAATACTTCTTTAACATTAGGAAATTTATCAGTATGGCAGCGAATGTTATATACATACAAACACACACACACACACACATATATATATATATATATATATATATATATTCTTCTCTACCTAACCGAAATGTTTAATCTCATTCAGTTAGCTAACTTCAAATTAATATTTTCTTTAAACTAACAATCTCCTTTTAGATGGCCAAGATATATAGTATGCCAAACATAAATCATTAAGATTGTAAATCAAGAGCTTCCAAATACTCTATTAATCTAAATCCTGAATACTGATACATATATATTATTAGAATGAAAGCGGTATCTATTTAGATTTAGACATACGGAAATACGTGGTACATTTTATATGTAATGGCACGTACGCGTACTGGAGAAATTCAGTACACTGCCATTGATAATACAATTTCTTATTGTTGCTAAGAACACTTTATTTAAAGATACAGTTAGATGTTATTTCAATTTGTAATATATGGTAAAAAACAATCACAAAAAAAAACTATGATCAGACCACACGTATGAAAATAATATAAAAATAACTGTTTCGAATTTGGTTTTTTTGCATTTTACATTATTGAGGCTGAACCCATCGCGGCCTGTCGATTATAAGGACGTTCAATCCTAACCTCGGTCAACTCGATATCAGATTGCATGGTATCAAACTTTCACCATCTCAAATATAATCTCAAGTGAAAATTGTCTTTTGTGGCTCTAGCTGCAAATAAACGATATGCAGCTAGTAGTCTCAACTAGGATAGAACAACTACTGGGTTGCCTTCCAAAAACAAGTCATACAGTACATTGTCACAATAACTACAAAATGTTATGTTTTCAATAATAAATACTCATTTCTGCATTTTTAACTTCCATAGGGTAAGTTATTGTAATCGTTCAAAGATAGAAATAGCAAATTTTTGCATATCTTTACGTTTCGGAGGTTTCTGAGCGTTTTAGCATGCCTGAATGTGTGCGTGTATGTATATGTGGATACAATTTTTTATCGACGTTTTCGGGAGCACCGATTTGAATGATACAAAAAGCATTCGATTCCTACTTATTGGGATCACTGCTGATTAGTTTTTGAGAAGGGTCGGTTTCCGAAATACGAAGCAAAGAGTGCAGAAATGAAAATTAAGTTTTTGAGAGAACACAGGATGATGCTTTAGCTATCCGATTAAAATGATTAAAAAAACATTCAAATCGTAATCATGAAATATGAGATAATATCCTTTAATATCAAATCAGTTTGTTAATTTAGTTTTTAAGTAAACATGTCGTCCAATTTATATTTTGTATATAAAATACGAATAAAGAAAGTTACAATAGTTATAATAATCTATTTGAAAACATTTAAAATTCTTCGAGGGCACGATGCCATGCACCACTTTTTTTGTTTCTAGTATTTAATATATTATTAAAGAGACCGGTTTGTTTCGAAATTTTAATGATTGTTACATTTATTGAAAAAGCTAAACGAATATACATATTTCATATATTTGCAATAAATTTGCACTTACTGAACTTTTTTATTGAGATGACATAGAACATTCACACGTGACGAAATTATTGATGCAAATATTTTTTTTGATATTTGGTTGAAACTAACGCTATACTAAAATTTTTGATTTAAATAAATACTTTTGAAAGATTATATTCTTCCTGAAATATTTACAAACAGTGTATCGAGTTAAGTGCAATGAATACTGAATACCAAACGCGTAGGTCGAAGACAAATATCCAGCAGCTTGTTCAAGTTGCTTCTATGTTTTCTGTGATGAATGTTCACATAAAGCAAGAGCTTATATTTTTTATTTGATGACAGTACTTTGATGTTTCAACACTGCTATACAAGTCTCAGATATAGATTTGTATCGCCGAACTTGATTGGTAATATTCAAGTATAATTTTTTGTCTTATCGCTTTTGGAACTATTTATTCCTACAGATTCTACTCATATCTTAATCTTAAATACCTACGAATTTTGTCATAAATCATTTGTATCATAATATTAGGAATATATTAAAATGATCTTTATAATAAATAATGAAAGCATATATATCTCAATTATAACATCGCTTAATACATATGATTGTTTTTTATTATACGTACTATATTACTTGCAAGTTGATTTTGACCTATGACATAAATAACTTTTTCAAAATAAATTTCCAAGTACTGTTTAAACTAGATTTTGAAAAAGCCAGTATAGAGGAGATTTTAACTGATTTATTTATTGAAAAAATAACTTTATGAGAAAAATTTAAACTTAAATCTTAAATTATGTTGAACTTGAACCTATAAGAATTAATAAAAATTAAATATAACGATGTGGTTTTATTAAAAAATATTGAAAATGTATATACTATCATTTTTTTATTTTTAATTTGTTATCTTATTGTTTATTATACCAACCATTTGTTGTTTTCTGGCAATATTGCGTTATAGATAGATGTTAGACTTGATAGAATGTAATTTGTGACTCCAAAATCTTATAGACATTTTTACTTCATAGGCAAAAAACAGAATGGATAGATAATAAAAATTAGGTAACATAAAATACTTAATAATCTGAAATATTAGCAATTTTCACTTACAAAGAATTCTGTAGTACCTTTCATAATATTATTTGAGCTTGTCTTCAATCATGTTAGAGAGCATGCAATCCGTGTTTAATGGAATATTTGAGACAACATTTATTACAGGTCAGTATTCAATAAAGATAGATATGTGATGACTAAAGTGCCTCTATACTAATCTTATTTAATCTTCCGCAGTATTTATTAAAATAAATATCGTATTTTATTGTCAATTAACTTCAGTTATCAATCAATCAAGCTTATGATTCGGTATCATTTTCATAAACATTTTTCCTGGCAATCATTATTACCCGTCATGTTACCATTTCTTAATCTGAAGTGTAGGCAATGAAATTCATTTTGTATTAGGCATTACTACTCCATTTATCCAATAGAAAAAACATGAAGATAACAGTCAATTTCGATTATAAATGGCATTTCTTATATTATCACGACAATATTCTATAAGCTGCTGTGGTGTATTTTCTACTATCTAACATTATTAGAAGACATCAAAAAAGTTTTATGTTTGTAATATATATTTTTTAAACTTTATTGTGGTGTGATAATTGCATCACTATTCCGAAGGGCTATTTTCACTTGGATATATATTATCAATTAAAAACAGATATCACTGTTCCCACGTTAAGCCTCTTACCACTATACTACAAATGCTCCTATAAAATGTTTTATTATTGTAAATTACATCATATTGTTACTTGATCATATGGCAATTATTTAAACAATATAATTTAAAATAGAACTACTGGTGCATGGCATTGTGTCTTAAGGCAAATTGCTGAAACTTTCTGTACTGCTGAGTAACATTTATAAAAGCTTTAAATTATTTTTGAATTTAAAAAAAAATAGATTTTTTGAGAAATTAAATTTTTTTTCAAATAAATTCTTCATTCTGTCAATACAAGTGAAATGTTTTTTGAATCATTGAAATCCGATGCTACGTTCCCTCACGTTAATAAGTTAGTAAAGTTTATTTTAGTTATTTCTAAGAATGCACCACTGTTTGAATGGTCCAATGAAAATAGTTCTAAGTACACGTTATTAATTAGGATGAGTTGTTTGATAAAGATAATTATGTACATCCTCACCGGATGTACCAAACATTGATCCACCTCGGGATCTTTGCCAATATCATAAATACATGTGCGACTCTGGCTCTCGATTCATTCTGTACATACCGAGAGGCAAGGTTAATTATAAAATATTGATATTATTTTTAAATAATGACATTTATTAAATTATAGTTTTT
>NW_020537646.1:36045473-36173426 GCF_003426905.1 Ctenocephalides felis
TTTAAAAGGTTTTAATTGGGGTTTATACAACAAAAACCGACATTTCATTGAAAACCGGTTTTCGAAGTTTAATTTTACTAAAAAACCGGTTTTAACCGGTTTTCGATTTTATTAAAAAATAAATTTTTGTTCGAATATTCTGTAATTTATCCGCAAATTTATGTAATTTAGAGCAGTATTTGACTGAATTTATTTATTGTTCAATTTTATAGATAGTAAACAAAATTATTTAATTTTAATTAGTAGAACTAAAAAATAATGGTTTATCTTGATTAAATAACTTTGAAAATAATTATTCGTTATTCATGCATCATTTCACATATAAGAATGAAAATATTTTATGATAGTGAAAGGAATTTTTCAAATAAATAAAAATAATACATTTTTAAATAAAAAAAAAATCATTAATTAAAATAAAATAAAAAAATATTAGATACATGTTGATACATACTTGTTGATATCAATTATAAGTTAAACTCGGGTATTGTCTGTTCCGAGCAATTTTAATTAATTAATTTTAAACATTCTAATTGTTTTTTTTGTTTAATAAAATATGATTTCAAAAAACTGAGAACGTCTATCGAATTGCTACTTAGACGTGTCCTTTGTTTACTCACAAAATTTCCTGAAATAGAAAATACTTTCATACTTGCGACCAAATTATGCTTAATTGTTTTTAAAGCCTGATATAGTTTTAAAGCCTAAGTTTTTTATTCTTTGTGGCTTCTAGGGTTTAAAACTCTTTTTTCTAGTTAGAGCAGAGGAAGTTACTTCTTCAAGAAGAAGTCACACTGATTTAAATTAATATTAACTGGTATAAAAATCTAATTTAATATATACAAAACCATTATTGAACCATTGCAGATTGATAAGATATGAAATGCTATTGAACCGATATGATTTCAAGAATCAAAACACTTTCATCTATATTTTATATTTGGTTATATTTGTCATTTTCCACATATACAGTAAATACCGACTTTTTTCGCTAAAAAAACGGTTTTCGAATTCCATAATTTTCGCAAAAAAACGGTTTTTAAAACCGGTTTTTGAAAACTGACAAACCCTAGTTTTAATCAATTACATGCATTAGTTTTTGGATGGTGCCACTTTGAATATGAAAATTAAGCAGCATTTTTCACTATTTTATTTTTGCTAAAGAAAGGCAAAAATTTAAGGCAAAATGAAATTGATCGATGCGTACGGAAATGACATGTTGATAGTACACAGTGCCAAATTGGTTTGCTAAATTCATTTCTGGTATTTTGATGTCCAAGATGCACCAAGTCCAACAAGTACGGTTGAAGCTGATAAAGACTCGAGAAAGGCATTAGTTGATGCAAACCGACGAATAACAATACATGAGATCCCATTAAGTAAAAATTTATCAAATTTAACAATTCATCACTATCAAAAGGTCTGGGAACTCCTCGAAACTTAATGTATGGTTCTCATAGAAAGAAACGTGTGTCGTCGCACTGGCGTCTGCGATTTGCCTCTGAAAAGTCTTGAGAATTATCAGGTTTTGAAGCGAATTGTCACTAGGAATTTTAAATGGGATGTAAAGAATACAATATACGCAATTGCCCATTAAACAAAAATGAAGAACTTGCTCAAAACAGTTGCAAAGCAGAAATTCGCCAAAAAAGGTGATGAAGTATGTTTGGTGAGATTTTAAAGGAGTTGTTCATTTTTCAGGCGTTCCAGGATAACAAAACGGTTAATTCGGATGCCTTATGTTATCAGCTGGATAAGCTAAATGATATACTTTAATAGAAAAGGTCAGAATTAACCCACAGTAAGGTATAGTCCTGCATCAAGACGACGCAAAAGACCTCATATAAGTTGGGTCAATCGCCAAAAGCTTTTGAAGCTTGAATGAGACCCAATTACACATTTATCATATTCTTCAGACTTGTCATCATCGGATCATTATTTGTTCCGGCCACTAAAAAAATTTTTAGGTGGTAAAACCTTTACCTCAAATCAGCCTGTCAAAAAGCACTTTGTTCAGTTGTTTGCCAATAACGACCAAAACATTTATGATTTCGGAATTATGCTAATACAAAAATATGACAAAATATGTTCGAACAAAACTGCCAAAACATAATACATTAAAGTAATTAAAAAATTGTTCATTGTACGAAAATTACGTGCCAAAAAGTCTATAAAAAACGAAGTTACTTTCCGAAAAAAACAATATTTCCAATTGATATCTCTCAAACAAATTTAAATTATCTGTAATTATATTAATTATAGCGCACAGACACGTGTGCTTTAATGTCCTAAAATTTGTAGCTTATCATTACAAATTTTAATTAATTTGTATAATTTTAATTAACTTTACCGCCAAAATAATGCTACTGATTTGTCCAAACCTTGATGAATTTTTAAAACTGACCGGCTTGTGGTAAGACCGTAATATTTAAGTATGTTCTATAAGACCATGATAACTATCGCCAAAAAAAGTTTCATAAAAATTTCTTTTTCAACTGTTGATTACAAGAAAACGGCCCGGCCGATCTTAAACTAATCAGGTCGATTTCCAACCAATATCTTTTGAACAGTTTTTGAACTTTTGCAATCGATTCAGGATTTCGGGCTAAAACGTGGATGAAATTTTTTTCAAAACTGACAAACGCAAGTCCTTATCGAGTTATATCGAATGGCTTTTGAATATTTGAAATCGGTCCAGCCGTTTGTGAGAAAGCGTCGAAAAAAACTCAAAATCACATACTTTTTGCAAATTTGGTCTCATTCGATTCAGAATGGCTTGAAACGTCGAGAAAACATAAAATTAGCGAATCGGATTTTTTGATTATAACATAAACTTCTTTGGGAAGGAAAAAAACGCAATACATTATACAATGTTAATGAATTAGACTTCTTTAGAACTCTTCAATTTTTTTTAATTAATTCGATGTTTATATATTTATGCTTATCAAAGTGTATAACTTTATAGTCTTCAAAAGTATTTTGCTGTACAACACTTGTATATAGATATCTAAACACATAATGCGAAATATATATTTACCTTATAAAACAGTTATTAATGATTTTATCTTGGAAGATTTTTTAAATTCTATGTTTTATTTTGATAAATAAAATAATATGATAAAGTTAAAATTATTCTTTAAAGTATATAAGTGGGCTTTTGAACTTTAGCCAGAAATTTGTAATTTTTTTTTCCAGAAGATATTATTCTGTCAAAACAAGCAGAAAGTTTTTTTTGGATTATTCAAACCGAATGCTCTGTTCTCTCAAAAACTCGATTTCTATTTTCTGCACTTTTTGCTCCGTATCTCCGAAATGACTGGACCTGCCTTTGCCAAAAACTAATCATATGTTTCCAAGTGAAAATAGCCCTTGCCCGGCATTGCTGCACCAATAAAAAGTCAGCCCTATTAGATTAAATCTAATAACAAAAAATCATCAAATATGGATGGGGAACCATTGGGTTACCATCTAAAAATACGAAGTAAGAAGAAGTTTCAGCCCAACAGCTCATAGGACATAAGGTTCTGATTGCTGTTAAAAAATATATATAAAAAAAAACAAAAAAAAAAACTAATCAGCACATCTTCCTATGAATAGGAATCGAATGTTTTTAAACCATTTAAATCAGTTGATACATGCGCTTGAAAACGTGGACAAAAAATTCATACATACATGATTGATACACACATCAAATTTTTCTAAGGTATGCTAAAATGTTCAGAAGTCTTCAAAACGTGAAGAAATGCAAAAAATTTCAATTTCGATTTT
The DNA here is from genome assembly GCF_003426905.1 of Ctenocephalides felis. Lineage (NCBI taxonomy): Eukaryota > Metazoa > Arthropoda > Insecta > Siphonaptera > Pulicidae > Ctenocephalides > Ctenocephalides felis. The sequence continues at coordinate 36,049,239 of NW_020537646.1, forward strand.
TGGACGATTACAATAACTTACCCTACTGGAAGTTACTAACAAAAATATACGATATTCTAACAATTAGGGGGCGTCCATTAATCACGTGAGCGAGTTTTTAAGGATTTTTAGACCACCCTCCCCCTTTGCGATATTTGGTGATTTTCAAAATTACCCCCACCCCCACCAAACATCACGTGTATTTTCAGTTATGTGAAAAAACTGTAAAATTTCTTTTTTTGAAAATGTTTGAACTTTTTTATAAAAAATAGTAAAAAAAATAAATACACGTCATATCTTGCTATACACCTCCCTCCCCCACGTGATATTTCGTGATTTTTTGTCAAACCCCCCCTCTCCCTAAAAACCTCACGTGATTAATGGACTCCTCATTACGATAAAAAAATAAAATCGTATCAATTATAGTCTTTGACTGTATGGACAATTGTCTTAAAGAAAAAGAGAATTACAGAACAATTCATTTCTAATTAATTTTAAACCCTATTTTACTTATAAATAGTTAGTCGTAGCTATACAATGTCCTTGAGATTCCGCACACTATTTCCAGATGCGATCCCTAGGTGTAGTTTTTTATTTGTTTTTGAATAGTAATCAGATCTTATGAGTTTTTATGAGCTGCTGTGATGATACTTCTCAACTAGGTGGCTCTTTTAAAAGGCAACCCAATGGCTTCTATCTAAATTTGAATTATCTATTTTTATATTAGATATATTTATATCATCTAATCTTGGTGATATATTTTTATCTTCCGGGAAGGTTATCTGTTTCATGCTTGTTATATGCTTGATATCATGTTGTCCGAAACGCGAGTTTGGATGTGGTCTTCGTATTTACTAACTCTCATAGAGAGTTATCATCCCTCAAATATTTCAATGGTTTCAATAATTTATTTGTTTCATAAAAGGAATTACTTAAATTGGTTAGAAAAAATTTGGTATATTTTATAATTTTATCAATTTTCTGAATAAAATATTGCAACATCAACTCCAGTGCGTCTTCAAGTATTTCTTCCATAACATATTTGTAAAAAAGGAGCTGCTTTGTCAGTTTTAGCAGCTGCCTTAATAAAGTATGGAACATTGGCTGTCGTGATTTTTACATATATTTTGCACATCTATTTACGCATAATTTTGAATGTATTGAATTTAGACCAATTTACAAGCATTTAGGATTTTAAGATCAAGCATACAAAATAAACATACAATATTTTGTGTTCGAAGTAGCAGAGAGCACACGCTCTGACAACAGCACCAATTTATTTTCGGATTTCAAGTGCATTTTCTGTACGGATTCTATGTTTCATGAGTCGTTTGCGACAAAGAAGTTACTTAATTTTCCAAAGATATTCATATTACAAATAAATTCAAATCATGTTGAGTAATATATCGGAGATGATTGCATTTTAGTATCTATATACAGTAATCTTAATATTTATATTACATGAAATTGAAATAAGTTTTATAATGAATTATACGTCGAATACTGCACCCCTTTTCGAATTAATTTATTTATTTGTTTTTAACTTACCGTAGGGCAAGTTATAGTAATCGCAAAAAAATCGAAAACGAAAATTTTAATATATCTTTACGTTTCAAAGGTTTCTGAATATTTTGGTATACTTTAGAAAAAATTGATGTATGTGTGTGTGTGTATTTGTGTGCGCGCATGTGTGTGTGCGGATATAAATTTTCGTCGACGATTTCGGGAACACGGATAAAGCGATTTGAATAATTAAAATAATATTCAATTCGTATTGATAACGAGATGTGCTGATTAGATTTTGGCGAACGGCGAAGGTCTAGCCGTTCCGAAGATATGGGGCTAAAAGTGCCAAAAACGGTAACTCGGGTTTTAAGATAACGGAGCGTCCGATTTGAATAATTCGAAAAACATTTTACTTGTATTAACAAGATGAAGAACTGATTAAATTTTTGGGAAGGCAGGTCCAGCGATTATGGCCCCTCAATAAAAATAAGTTAAAAAATGTGATTTGGCGGTCAAAAATGATCATTAGACATATATATGCGCATCGAATTATCAGATATTTTATAGAGATTTTAACAATAAGTATAAATTTTGTTTACATTCCTATAGGTTCCGTACCAATGTTTATCCGTTAGACGGCGACGCTTCGATATTTTGTCTCTATGCAGTTAAAGCAGAATGATTGCTTTGAAAAAAGTTCAGAATTTCCAAAATATTTCAAAATAAATTTTTCTTCACAAAGTCTTTTTTTTTCTAAAAAAGTAAATTTTTGTCAAAAATTTAGAGTTTCCTCGTTCAGAGTATGTTTTTTTCAAAAATGTTAATCTTTTACAGAAAAATAATTTTTGATACGGGAAGTTCCAGCAATTTGCCTTAAGGCGCGATGCCATGCCCTCCCGACTAGTTTAAATGTATAACCCGCAGATTTTTTTTCAAGAGGACTTAAAAATACAATTAATATACATTATGGATAACAATTAATATACAATATGGATGAATTACATATGTAACACAAAATTACATAATACAGAATGTAACAATATTATTTATTTACATAGAATAAGATAAAATAATAAAAGATATTTGAAAAGAAATATTAAAAATTATGTAATTTTGGTTATACTGAGTTTAGCATAAAACTAATATTATGGATATTACAAGCATTTATGTTATATACTATAAAATTTTAATAAATTTTATTCCATGACTTATAAATCAAATATCTTTTTTGGATATTTTATATTTAAAATTTATAATTTTGGTTTGGCTAGACTCGGCATGAAACAAATTATCTTGAGATCTATGAGATCATGGATAATTGCATTTATGTAAGATATACTGGAACAATTTTGAAAAAAAAAATACTTCGCAGAAAAATATACAGAACTGTGCAGGTCAGTCAATTTTGACATGTAATATACAATTATGCTATCATAAAATTTCGGTTTCGTTATTATTATCGACTAATTTAATTTTATTTTTGGACGATTACGATAACTTACCCTACGGGAAGTTAATTAAAGTTAAGATTAAGTGCTATGATTTTTTGAGCATTTCATCACAAAGTTCGAATTCCTTCAAATTGACTGTCCCCATGAACCTGGTGTTAAATATATTATTTCTTTTTTTACACTTTATTTTTAGCAATCAGAAAAGTACGTAAGTTCTATAAGCTAAACTGATAACTTAAGTAACATGATTAAGATAATTGCCATTGAAATTATCTTGTTATTTGATCAGGCCTTGTTCTGGTCAGCTTATTTCTTTCCCACTTCGTACATGATGTAGGGAAATATATTATTTTCACTGTTAGAATAAGTCAAATACAGAAAGATTGGTTGATTCAAATCTTTAAAGTTTTCTATCGAAATCAAATTCCTATTACAAAATCCGTTATGTCTCGGAATGCTTTCTGATTTAACGTGCATACAAATGTGATGTACTGAGAATTGATAATACGTAAATTGAATCGATAGCAATTCTTTTAAATTCGATTGGTGTTCATTTGGTGACTTACACGCCTTCGTTCCTCTCTTATCACTGTTAAATGAAACGTGCAAACAAAACTACATGCCGCAGCATACAATGAAGTTTCAACATTTCATCTCTCTGTTGCATATTACTGTGTGGCTTGACTCGATACTTACATTCTTACACATTATATGATGTTTTAAAATGTTTTGTAAATTTTAAACTAGAGGTGCATGCCATCGAGCCTGAAGGCACCTGCTGAAACTTCCTGTGCCGTAAATTAAAATTTTTAAAAGCATTAAAAAAATTTGAAAACTTAAAAAAAAATAGACATTTACCAATTTTTTTAAAAAATGAACTTTTTTTTGAAAAAATTGTTTTTTTTTATATTTCAATGTTTTTTGTGAAAATTTAGATTTTTTTCAAAGCAATAGCGCTGCGTAGCAATTTTAAAGAAGAGGTTTCGAAGCTCATAAGCATGGCGTTGCAATCCAAAGTTTAAACAATATAAATCTTGGCAAGGGACCTAAAGAAGTGTAAACAAAAATTGTACTTAGTATTAAAATCTCTATAAAATATTTGATAATTCGATCAGCATATGTCTAATGATCATTTTTGGCTGCTAAATGCCATTGGATCTCCGAAACCGCTGTACTTGCCTTCCCAAAAATTTAACCAGTTTTTCATTTTGACAATACAAGTAAAATGTTTTTTTGATTTTTTGAAATCGGTAGTTCTTTCAAAAACTCATTCACCGTAATTGCAATTTTTTGGTATTACTATAACTTACCATACATAAAGTTAATAATGAGGAGATTATAAATATTCTAAATTTTCGGTATTAATTTATATTTCTATAAATTCTATTTTTCACCTCATAATCAGTATATTGAGTACCAACATTAACTTCATTAGTTTGTTGCTATAAATTTTCATTTGAATAAATTAGATTGTAATATACTTAAAATCTTTTTTTAATCATAATAATAACCAACAAGTGGTATTTTCTTAAAACTTTACTAATATTGCTGACAGGAGCATTTTATTCATTCATGTATATACTATATTTATTTACATATTAATTATAAATTAATTATTATTTATTAATTATAAATCAATAATTATTTAAAATTATTGCGATCATATGTAGGTACTTATAAATTAGCGTATCATAATACTATTATATGTGTAAATAATCTTGTGCTGCATAAATTCAGAGTCAATTACACTCAGTATGTACATTAAAAAAATATACAAACATGATTTATATACCAAAAACATAGCACGAACAAGTTTGCTAGAGAAAAACTTGGAACCTAAACTGAATATATTGCTAAATGATTTTAAATTCAAATAAGTGTTAGTTATAGAAAAATCAATTATCGAATATCGATAGTTTTCAAATATTAACTTTTTTGTTCGAACTTTGAATTTAAAATTTTCAAAATTGATCAAATTTGTGTGGCCCTCATTTAACAAAATGTTCTATAGTGTGTTGGCAAGTTCCATCAAAATGTAAAATACCATCAATACCACCAATAATGTTCCATCGAAATGTAAAATACTTGATAGTATAGATAATGAAATACGTGATATAATAATAAAAAACGTCGAGTAAAAAAGTAAAAGTAAAAAGTAAAATACACCTTAGTACATTTTTAAGGCAGAGCAGTTCAAAGTCGATCAATTATGTAAATTTTGAATTCATAGTTTATCAAAAATTGTTCATTCTTGAAAACTTGCAGCAATTGTGTCTTAATTTGTAACTGTTGTCCTAAAAATCATCTTTATGGTTACAGAAAAAAGTTTAAATGAACAGATTTAATAAATATCAACCACAATAACCAAAAAATGTTTACAGTTCTACCAAAGATTATGGGTTTCGCCTAAAAGCTCATAATTTTCAAACTATATGGCATAACTTTCTTATCTAATTTGTTTTCCTAATGGTTGCGGTCAATACTATCACCCCATTTCGGCTTGAAGTTGAGATCTGGAGCATCTTATATAACATAGTACAGTAGAACCTTGTCGGTTATACGGATTTGCGATTATCCGGAATTCCTACATTTCGAATTTTTGAATGATTAATGCTGCAGGTTATTATATGTACATACATAAAGAAGGTTCAATTTCTTAATAATATTATTTCCGTTGATATCTATGTATGCATTTGTTATTTTTAATAAATACACAACATTATCCTTCATACATTCGATTATCCGAATGCCTATCGACAACCATTAGTCCGGTTAATCGAGGTCCTACTGTAGTTGAAAATAAGTTAGAATTGCTTTTTACTGACAAAGTTATAATATGTTATTAATTAAAGTTATTAATTAAGTTATTAAGTCTTATATTTAATGAACTTATTGTCTTTTTCAGTTGCTGCTGCTGCTACTGCCGTTAGCAGCGGCTGCAACCGAATCAGGCTTCGCTGGACGAATAAATTTCGATGACATCCAATTAAATCAAGAAGAACCATTCTCTTCCACGATTTCCAATGGCTGGTTGCCCCTTGCTAGAAAACGATACGCCGCTGGTTGTGAATACGGTCGCAGTTACTGGAACGCAGCCGGCCAGAGGTGCGTCGCCTGCTCCCTCTGCGGTAGCGAGGAAATTATTGTTCGGCCTTGTGGTTTAGACAGAGATGTAGTATGTGGCCCTCTATCAGATTTACATTCAGATTATTGGGCCTGGCTACAAAATAGATTTATTAAAAATGCCGAAGAACGGAAAGAAAGAATTTTGGACAACGCAGGAATTGCTGTGCCTCTGCGAACGAAGGTAATAATATATCTGAATAATAAATAATCCTCAAATTCATATATATATATAGATATATATATACTTATATATATTATATATAATTATATATATATATATATATATATATATATATATATATATTAGGGCGCGTCGATTTAAAGGTCACTTAGACACATATGATTTTCGGATACTGGAGATCAAAATAAGATATTATACTTTGCTGAAGAAACCATACCTCTGAAATGAATTCTGATGTCCCGTGCGTTGACTCAAAAATAAGGGTTGAATTTTGAAAAACCGCTCAGGGGAGATCCCAGAGGATGTACCACGGGCATAGGTGAATCGGCTTTCCAAAGTTAGTGGGGGTCGGTCATACATTTGGTCGCAATTGGGACACTGTAAATGGGCCAAAATGGAATTTTTTAAATTTCAATCCTTATTTTTGGGTCATTGCATGGGACATCAGAATTCATTTTAGAGGTATTGTTTCTTCAGCAAAGTATCTTATTTTGATCCTTAGTATCCGAAAATCATGTGTGCCTAAGCGACTTTTTTGACCCATACAAATCGACTCGCTCTAATATATATTATATCTTCTATATATATAAAAATAAGTCGGGTGTTCCTTCCTGACGAAATAACTCCAGAACGCACGAACCGATTTCGACAATTTTGCATTTGTTGGAAAGATCTCGGGCTCCACAAGGTTTATAGCTAAAAAAATTAGTTGTGCATGCAAGCTGCTGGAACTTCACGCACCGTAAATAAAAATTCGAGTAATGACATTAGTGAAAATTATCAGAATTATGCTTGGTTAAGTCAACGAGCAATTCTTGCCGCAAAGAATAATGATGTACACGCACTGAATTTCACCATTCAATCAAAAATTGCTGGCGATTTGGTGACATACCAATGATTCCGACTGGTCTTCCGTTTGATTTCAAACGATTGCAATTTCCAGTTCGCCTTGCGTTCGCAATAACAAGTCGCAAGGCCAATCGCTTAGTGTTTCCGGGATAAATTTCAAATAGATTATTTAGAAAGTCATTGTTTTTTGGGCAGTTATACGTTGCCTGTTGACGAGTTGGAAAACCATCCGCTTTGTTTGTGTTAACGTCAGACCAAAAAACAAAAAATGTGGTTTACCAAAGAGCACTTCAATGAAACGGATAATTTGCGGATTCACTTTCATTTACTTAGAGAAGCTCAACTAAAAAACACTTCATTTTTGTAATCGAAATAAATTCATTACTGTTGTATAATAAAATCACATTTTTCCTTTTCAAATATAAAACAAACAAAAAATTTCTTTATCTTTCTCATGAAACGATCTGATGGCGAAACGGAGTTCGTCGGGTTTGCTAATATATATATATATATATATATATATATATATATATATATATATATATTATATATTAATCGAATATAAAAGTAAGTTCAAATTATCAATGATAATTACCATGAAACACATAAATGTAATTATATTATCTTTTTCTGAATCGGAAAATCACAATTTCACAAATAGAACTTATCTTAAAAAAAACTATTAGAAGTAATTCTTAATATATGCATTTAGTTTTGTATTATATATTATATTTATATATGGCTTCCATGGCTTGGCGGTTTAAAGACTTTGTGTGGACAGGGTTGCAAGTTCGGGCCCGCCCTCTAGAAGACCTGATATTGAAAATATAGATGAAAAATATGTTTTCAATTGAAAATAGCGTAGTTGGGGCTCTGCGTTGTGAAATGACTATGGGAAATTTTTGCGGTCTCTATTTTTCCCTGAATCGAGTTGGCGTTCAACTCAGCTCACGGACCTGCCCTAGGACAGTACTACCCATTACTACCCATTATATTATATAAAGTGTTCTTGTTGAGAAAAAACTTCTAGTCAATCTAAATTTAACAATGAAGTTAATAATAATGTGATAATTCAATTTTCTAAATGGTAAACGAGTTAATTTTTTTTTTTAATTTAAAGTTTTTAAATTGAACCTCGTTAAACTTTTGGTAGCTTTCATGGTAGCTACATAAAGTGTGATTGAATCAAGGAGCCACTTCCGCATATTTTCTCGGCTTCATATGAGAAGCTTCAAAGATAATATTGAAACTTCTATATATGACAAAGTTAATATTGAATATTTAGTATATATCCTATTGAATGCTATAAAATGAATCAAGTATAAATCATATAATCAGCTGGTTTTGAACAGCGTTGCGCCCATGCCCTTTAATGCACCAGTTTCGTTTAGTCTAGCAGCCGCCTGTTACCAAATAAAACCGTTGAAGGTTAACATGCACTATGGAATTAAAATATAACAGTAAAAGCACGTCAAGACTATAAACACGTGCCAATATATGCTATAGAATCAAGTTGGTAATAAAAGAAGTGCGTTAGTTAGAACGCTTTGTTAGAATGCATCTGACAAAAAAGTCTTTCGTTAAATGATTAGAGAAATTAAGCTCACGTAAAGTAAAATAATCTGAATACTTTATAATTCTAATTATAATTATAATTTTTTCGATCCTTGCAAAACTTTTTAAAATCCGAATTAGAAAGTCTACGCCGATGTTTTGGTTAATACATTTTCTAAGAATATAATGCAAGCAAAAGTGTAAAACAAACGAGTATAAATAATACTAAATTGTAAGGGTCAACAAAAACGTTGCGAATGTTTGTACAAAACAATGGTACATATGTATGTTGATTCGAAACACAATGGATAATTATGTTAAAATGTAAAAATACTTAAGGGGCACAACTAGTGTAATCGCCTAAAAAAAGGTGATTTTTGGGAATTTATATTAAAAAAAAAACTTTATCATCATTTCAAAATTTTAAGAATATATTTACACATGTTTTAAGAATACATAGTAAAATTTTTGAAGAAAAAAATTAAATATTTTTTACGGCGAGAAAAAAAGGCCCTTCACTGCTGCAGTGATTCCGGCCTTCTACGTAGATGAAATTCAAAAAAAAAATTCTAGATAATATTGTCTGTAAAATGACCTACGATAAAAATAAAAAATAAAAAATTGACAAAATGGTGTCGTTTTAAAAAAAAGTCGAATTTTACCCAAAATTTTGGTCGTTTTTGGCCTGCCAAAATTCGATTTTTGATCCGATCGAAAAATCGATAGTTCATTTTACAAAGAACTATGTATAGAACAAAAAAATTCGATAGTGATCGGTTCATTTGTTTTTGAGTAATAACTGCAGCAAATTCGTAAAATGCTAAAATAAAATGATCGTTGTACTATATACTATATATATACTCTTCAAATGGCTGTGACTCAAAAGCTATTTAAGATATCGATTTAAAATTTTGGTATGTTATTTTTAAAGGTATAACCTATCGAAATATGGAAAAATTGCAAATTCGATTTTTTGAAAATTTTACACTAGTTGTGCCCCTTAAATATAACATTGGGCAGGAAATAGTAATTTGGCTTAATTCTTTGTTCCAAACATATTTTTTATATTTGTTTAAAATTTCAATTTCCTGCAATTTCAATTGGTCGAATTCGAAGAAAAGAAAGCGTGTATTATTTAAATGCTATATTCATAAACCTACCTACTGAAACATTTAGAGAAACACTTGTCGGTTAATCTATTTGTCTGATATTGTGCTTTTCAATTTATTAGTTTATTCCTTAACGTTTTATGATTTTATAAAAAGTATCTGCTTTTGCAGGAGATGTCTGAGCTTGCAGATTGGAAATGGGATTGGGAAGCCGGAGTGCTCCTTATGGCTATCATTGTCTGCGCCCTATTTTTTGCAGTTGTGGCAGGATATTCTCTTCATCATGCACGACACTGGCGAATACTTGAAGAACACTACGAAGCAGGCAAGTTGCACTTTAACAAGTTGTAATTTTTTTAAAATGAATATGTTTAATGAGTATATGAACGGCTCGTAAGCACGATTATGAATATGGGAAACAGTAGGCCGTCGACTAATAATCTTAGACCTTAGAATACATACATTTATTATAAGGTCTATGCTTAAAATCCAAATCAATATCAAAAAGATTGTATGAAATTAGAATATTATAATTCTTATTGTTATATATTATATATTGTTATGTTCTGTAATGGAGACGGCCCTGATCGATTGCAGCAGAATACAGGAAGCCACACTAATATTATGGTTTTCTCTTAATTTATTCATGAAACTCAAAATTATAGATAGTATAAAGTATAAGATATTTAGCAAGAGCCAAAGAACATAATTTTGGTACGTAAAATGACAAAATAATGTAGTTATATATATAGCACAGACCAGGGCTTAAAAATCCGCGGAAAAATAGGTGCAACACTCAAAAACAAGTAAAGTTAAAAAATTTATAACAATAATATCTGAAAGTACAGGGAAAAAGTATAACCAGCCTTGTTTCTTACGGCTTTACTGTTGGGTGATAAACGACAATGTTCGAAAAACCATATCAAAAGTATTTTCTTTTGTTATTATTTTTTTGGTTGGTAACTGATGAATATTTCTGACGAAATACCAGATCAAGGTTATATTACCAGTGTTATCAGATAAAATTTATATTTTGCGTTGGTTGAATAATGTAGCTTTCATTTCGTAAAATCCCTTTAGTTAAAAATACGACTTAGGACCTGTTTGCCCCCTAACCGTTACGTTTTACATCGCATATGGGGTAAAAAGGACCAGCTGGCAAATATTTAGAAAAACAGTAAATAAAACACATTTCTACATTGATGAATTAACTGGGAGTTTTACTGAACACACACATTTGTTTGTTACTGAACATAGTCAGATAGTTATTTGTTCGATATGTGGTTTTTATTATGATATAATTGGTTTGGTTTTCACAATATAATTGTTCAAAGTTAAATTGGACTTCTGTGCCCTGCCATCACCTAAATTTAAAAAATTTATATATTTTTTCAAACTTTTTTTTACATCGTGTCCTACAGAGACATGTCAATACGGATATGTCAATGATCGAGCAGTTAAATATATACAGCAAACATAATTCAGATCAAAGTTATTTTTATGTCCAGGCGAGTTGAAAATAAAACTTATTTTAAAAATATGCTAGCAAACAGAAAACAAATGTTTCGTATTTTTATTGAATTGAAAGAAACATATTGACATATGAAAATGCACCTATTTGATTTTAAACGCAGCTGTTATTTCAAAAAATGATTTTATCTGTGCTTCACAATGTTTGTTAAACTTTTTAGTTATCAATTTAAATTAAAAGCCTTAAAACACGATAAATAAATTGCTTTGAGTTTCATTCTTAATAAATTGTTGTAAATTATTGAAATTTTGAATAAAAATCACAACTTTATTATTTATTTACTATTAATATTAATAATTATTTTTTTCATAATTATATAAAAACAATTCTGGAAAAAACAAGTGGTATTTTTTTTCTAAAATAGGTATATTCTAAAACTTATTTGACAACAATAATTTTGTTAATAATTGTATATAATAAAACTTATTTGACAACAATAATTTTGTTAATAATTGTATAGGGTAGGGCAAGACACAAAGGTCCAAATAGATTTTGAGCGATTATATTGTGAAAACCAAACCAATTATATCACATCAAATAACACATATCACATATAAGAATTTGACTATTTTTAGTAAGGCTCTCAGCTAATTCTTCATTATGCATCTTTTTCCCTCTACTTTCAAATATTGTTGTTGAAAAATTCTTAACTTTGCTGATTTTTATTATATCAGTGGTAGATCTTTTTACCCGCGGAATTTTAAGCCTCGCTAGATAATAGATAAACAAGTATAAATATAATTTATTTTGAAATTTTATTTGGAGTTTGATACGCGAATCGATCACTTTTTCAGTAGGAGTTTATGATCTGCTTGTATTATTTTATTTACTCAAATCTGATGTAATATTGATTGTAATTTTTGCTTCAGAATTCAGATAATTTTTTCACAAACTTAAATTTAGACTGTTATGTCTAAAGATGTCAACTTCGACATAGCTTACTTGCATGCAAAACTAAAAATACTTCTTTAACATTAGGAAATTTATCAGTATGGCAGCGAATGTTATATACATACAAACACACACATACATATATATATATATATATATATATATATATATATATTCTCTACATAACCGAAATGTTTAATCTCATTCAGTTAGCTAACTTCAAATTAATATTTTCTTTAAACTAACAATCTCCTTTTAGATGGCCAAGATATATAGTATGCCAAACATAAATCATTAAGATTGTAAATCAAGAGCTTCCAAATACTCTATTAATCTAAATCCTGAATACTGATACATATATATTATTAGAATGAAAGCGGTATCTATTTAGATTTAGACATACGGAAATACGTGGTACATTTTATATGTAATGGCACGTACGCGTACTGGAGAAATTCAGTACACTGCCATTGATAATACAATTTCTTATTGTTGCTAAGAACACTTTATTTAAAGATACAGTTAGATGTTATTTCAATTTGTAATATATGGTAAAAAACAATCACAAAACAAAAACTATGATCAGACCACACGTATGAAAATAATATAAAAATAACTGTTTCGAATTTGGTTTTTTCGCATTTTACATTATTGAGGCTGAACCCATCGCGGCCTGTCGATTATAAGGACGTTCAATCCTAACCTCGGTCAACTCGATATCAGATTGCATGGTATCAAACTTTCACCATCTCAAATATAATCTCAAGTGAAAATTGTCTTTTGTGGCTCTAGCTGCAAATAAACGATATGCAGCTAGTAGTCTCAACTAGGATAGAACAACTACTGGGTTGCCTTCCAAAAACAAGTCATACAGTACATTGTCACAATAACTACAAAATGTTATGTTTTCAATAATAAATACTCATTTCTGCATTTTTAACTTCCATAGGGTAAGTTATTGTAATCGTTCAAAGATAGAAATAGCAAATTTTTGCATATCTTTACGTTTCGGAGGTTTCTGAGCGTTTTAGCATGCCTGAATGTGTGCGTGTGTATGTATGTATATGTGGATACAATTTTTCATCGACGTTTTTGGGAGCACCGATTTGAATGATACAAAAAGCATTCGATTCCTACTTATTGGGATCACTGCTGATTAGTTTTTGAGAAGGGTCGGTTTCCGAAATACGAAGCAAAGAGTGCAGAAATGAAAATTAAGTTTTTGAGAGAACACAGGATGATGCTTTAGCTATCCGATTAAAATGATTAAAAAAACATTCAAATCGTAATCATGAAATATGAGATAATATCCTTTAATATCAAATCAGTTTGTTAATTTAGTTTTTAAGTAAACATGTCGTCCAATTTATATTTTGTATATAAAATACGAATAAAGAAAGTTACAATAGTTATAATAATCTATTTGAAAACATTTAAAATTCTTCGAGGGCACGATGCCATGCACCACTTTTTTTGTTTCTAGTATTTAATATATTATTAAAGAGACCGGTTTGTTTCGAAATTTTAATGATTGTTACATTTATTGAAAAAGCTAAACGAATATACATATTTCATATATTTGCAATAAATTTGCACTTACTGAACTTTTTTATTGAGATGACATAGAACATTCACACGTGACGAAATTATTGATGCAAATATTTTTTTTTGATATTTGGTTGAAACTAACGCTATACTAAAATTTTTGATTTAAATAAATACTTTTGAAAGATTATATTCTTCCTGAAATATTTACAAACAGTGTATCGAGTTAAGTGCAATGAATACTGAATACCAAACGCGTAGGTCGAAGACAAATATCCTGCAGCTTGCTCAAGTTGCTTCTATGTTTTCTGTGATGAATGTTCACATAAAGCAAGAGCTTATATTTTTTATTTGATGACAGTACTTTGATGTTTCAACACTGCTATACAAGTCTCAGATATAGATTTGTATCGCCGAACTTGATTGGTAATATTCAAGTATAATTTTTTGTCTTATCGCTTTTGGAACTATTTATTCCTACAGATTCTACTCATATCTTAATCTTAAATACCTACGAATTTTGTCATAAATCATTTGTATCATAATATTAGGAATATATTAAAATGATCTTTATAATAAATAATGAAAGCATATATATCTCAATTATAACATCGCTTAATACATATGATTGTTTTTTATTATACGTACTATATTACTTGCAAGTTGATTTTGACCTATGACATAAATAACTTTTTCAAAATAAATTTCCAAGTACTGTTTAAACTAGATTTTGAAAAAGCCAGTATAGAGGAGATTTTAACTGATTTATTTATTGAAAAAATAACTTTATGAGAAAAATTTAAACTTAAATCTTAAATTATGTTGAACTTGAACCTATAAGAATTAATAAAAATTAAATATAACGATGTGGTTTTATTAAAAAATATTGAAAATGTATATACTATCATTTTTTTATTTTTAATTTGTTATCTTATTGTTTATTATACCAACCATTTGTTGTTTTCTGGCAATATTGCGTTATAGATAGATGTTAGACTTGATAGAATGTAATTTGTGACTCCAAAATCTTATAGACATTTTTACTTCATAGGCAAAAAACAGAATGGATAGATAATAAAAATTAGGTAACATAAAATACTTAATAACCTGAAATATTAGCAATTTTCACTTACAAAGAATTCTGTAGTACCTTTCATAATATTATTTGAGCTTGTCTTCAATCATGTTAGAGAGCATGCAATCCGTGTTTAATGGAATATTTGAGACAACATTTATTACAGGTCAGTATTCAATAAAGATAGATATGTGATGACTAAAGTGCCTCTATACTAATCTTATTTAATCTTCCGCAGTATTTATTAAAATAAATATCGTATTTTATTGTCAATTAACTTCAGTTATCAATCAATCAAGCTTATGATTCGGTATCATTTTCATAAACATTTTTCCTGGCAATCATTATTACCCGTCATGTTACCATTTCTTAATCTGAAGTGTAGGCAATGAAATTCATTTTGTATTAGGCATTACTACTCCATTTATCCAATAGAAAAAACATGAAGATAACAGTCAATTTCGATTATAAATGGCATTTCTTATATTATCACGACAATATTCTATAAGCTGCTGTGGTGTATTTTCTACTATCTAACATTATTAGAAGACATCAAAAAAGTTTTATGTTTGTAATATATATTTTTTAAACTTTATTGTGGTGTGATAATTGCATCACTATTCCGAAGGGCTATTTTCACTTGGCTCTATATTTTCAATTAAAAACAGATATCACTGTTCCCACGTTAAGCCTCTTACCACTATACTACAAATGCCCCTATAAAATGCTTTATTATTGTAAGTTACATCATATTGTTACTTGATTATGTGGCAATTATTTAAACAATATAATTTAAAATAGAACTACTGGTGCATGGCATTGTGTCTTAAGGCAAATTGCTGAAACTTTCTGTATTGTTGTGTAACATTTATAAAAAGCTTTAAATTTTTTTTGAATATTTAAAAAAAATAGATTTTTTGAGAGATTAAATTTTTTTCAAATAAATTCTTCATTCTGTCAATACAAGTGAATGTTTTTTGAATCATTGAGATTCGAAGCTACGTTCCCTCACGTTAATAACTAGTAAAGTTTATTTTAGTTATTTCTAAGAATGCACCACTGTTTGAATGGTCCAATGCAAATAGTTCTAAGTACACGTTATTAATTAGAATGAGTTGTTTGATAAACATAATTATGTACATCCTCACCGGATGTACCAAACATTGATCCACCTCGGGATCTTTGCCAATATCATAAATACATGTGCGACTCTGGCTCTCGATTCATTCTGTACATACCGAGAGGCAAGGTTAATTATAAAATATTGATATTTTTTTTAAATAATGACATTTATTAAATTATAGTTTTTTAACTTCCCGTAGGGTAAGTTATTGTAATGGGCCGAAAATCGGAATTGAAAATTTTTACATTTCTCGACGTTTTGAAGGTTTCTGAACGTTTTGGCATACCTCAGAAAAAATGGATGTGTGTGTGTGTGTGTGTATGTGTATGTATGTATGGATACAAATTTCCAGTCACGTTTTAGGGCGCACGGATCAACCGATTTGAATGGTTCAAAAAACATTCGATTCCTATTGATAGGGAAAAGAGCTGATTAGTTTTTGGCAAAGGCAGGTCCAGCCGTTTCGGAGATACGGAGCAAAGAGTGCAGAAAATAGAAATCGAATTTTTGAGAGAACAGAGTATCCGATTTGAATCATCTAAAAAACATTCAATTAGTAATGATTGGGAGAAATGTTTATTAGTTTTTGGCAAAGGCAGGCCCAGCCATTTTGAAGATACGGAGCTAAATATGTAAAAAATGGCAGTTTTTGAGAGAACTAAGCGTCCGATTTAAATGATTCAAAGAACTTTCTGCTTGTCTTAACAAAATAATTGATTTTGGAAAAAAAAATTTTGTTCCAACTTTTTCCTTTTAACTTTTTTTTTTTTTTAGTTTTTTGTATATCGAAAATATTTCAGATTTTATTTTTAATTCTGACTATTAGTTCTAATATACTTTATAAATAATTTCAACTCTGCAATTCAGTTTATATAATTCTTATAAATATTTATAATAATCTATTTGAAAACATTCAGTATTCCTCGAACATTTCGTTACGGTACGGGAAGTTCCAGCAATTTGCCTTAAAGCACGATGCCATAATTGCCTTAAGACAGAATTCCACTTACAGCTAGTTAATCTAGAAATTCGGTCATAATAGTGCTCAGAAAGACTCAATAATATAGAACAAGTACAACATTTTTTCATTACTCAAATGTGAAATCTAGTTTTCTTATTAACTTCGCGAAGAAAGGGTTTGTTTTTACCAGTAATTCCAAATTTCTAACTTTATGTTTACTAAGTGTACGTGTGTGTGTATGTGAGTTATTGACTACACCGATTTCTTGATTTGTTTTAAAAGCCGTTCAATGTAACTCATCGACAAGGACTCAAGTTGATTAGTTTCTTCACTAGTCATTTTTTTGGAATTATGCAAAATTTTCTAACTTTCACAAGCAAATTTACTTAGTCACCAATTACCATAACTCAAATATACTCAAATCAACAATTGTCAAAATAACCACAAAAAAATACACACTTATTAAAGTCTTCATGAAAAATATCAAGTGTGCCAACGTCTTTTTTAGAAGGTTTTGAAATGGTTAGCGATAAACTTGATATTGTATATTGACTGATATTGTATTATCAGTTTTAATTTTCTCAGTATGAACTTTAAGCAAAGCTTAAATTAAAAATATACATTTCTTGTAAAATAAAACCCTCAGATTCATTGTACAAAAAATAAATCTGAACTTGTGGCTTCTTGGGCCTATTGCTCCCTTGGTCGGTCTCAAGTTCGAGATTATAGTCGATTCTTTAATTAGTATAGAATTATATATCTTTAGAATTATATATAGTTAGGTGCAAAATTTTTGGTCCACGTTTTAGCTTTGAACCAATTTTAGAAATTTTAAATCGAAATCTATCCGTTGCAAATCGTACTTAAATTTTTCCTCGTAGTTATATCATTTTTTGATGATTTTTATGAAACTTTGTATGGTATATTTTATGGAGTTAATGAACATTTTTAAATATTATTTTAATTATAAAAATCCATTAAAGTTTTGTAATGATGGGTCTTGACAAAATTTTAAAATTTCTAAATCTGAATTCTTATAAGTTGATTATTATCGAGAAGTTCATGAAACTTGCCTTAGTATAAAATGTACATACAACTATTTTAGAGATAAATTTTAATTGCCATATTCTTGATGAAAAATCGTTATTTTAGCGTAAAAACGTCGTCTATCTCATTGTTTCAACAAATATATTATTCAAAGCTCAATAAATATTTGCAGACGTATACCAGATATAGCCATTATTTTGTAAGTGAATAATCCTGGTCAGTATATCGATTATTTATTAGTTTTGTAATTAATATCATATTTTTATTTTCATAATTGGTAATTTTTTAAAACGCCTTTCTTTTCTGATAATTTTGTTCTAATTATAAACGTACTTTATGAATTAATAAGAAATACACCAGTCAAGACAAGTATTTATTCAAAAAATCAATATTTTGAGTCAAGTGTTTGTTACAAGTGAATTTTTATTTCGTATAACAGATATGTTTCAGTTCAAGTTTTTAAATATATTTTAAAATAGATTTGGACTATATCCAGATAATGTGGA
This sequence comes from Ctenocephalides felis, assembly GCF_003426905.1. Taxonomy (NCBI): domain Eukaryota; kingdom Metazoa; phylum Arthropoda; class Insecta; order Siphonaptera; family Pulicidae; genus Ctenocephalides; species Ctenocephalides felis. Next base: position 36,067,673 of record NW_020537646.1, read on the forward strand.
AATTGCAGAGAAAACTATCTGTTTGTGAGAGGTGATGATACAAATATTGATATTATAAACATTGAAGATGATAACATCTATCTATGCATAGAAAATTGGCATATTTATTTTTCATCATCAATTAAATTCAAAATTTATTAGCATAGGAATAGAGGACGTTAATAAAATTAAGTTTTAATCATTTTAGATCTATTTAGCCCAGGGGGAATATTGATTCTTTGCTGAATGACAAGTTTAGAATAAAACTCTAAATTTCATATTATTATCATTATCATTTTTTAACTTTCATAAGAAAAAGTTTGCTAAGTTTTCGAAATGATTTCGCTAGGTTTTATTAAATAAATATAAAAATTCTTTTAATTTCTGCCTTCATATAGCTGTCTAATATTTCTGAGATTTAATGGGTACAAGAAAGTCAATAAATCTGTATATTTATAGATGTCAATATTGCTTACATTAGGATCACTTACATAGGATAGCATTTATTATTAAATTGCATGGTTAATTGGATGTGAGTTATTATTAGATTTGCGAATTAACAAAATATTTGTGAAGATGGATTAATGATAGCACATTAATGAAGCTGGAGAAAATGAGTTTGATCAGTAAATATACAAAATTAGACTTTATTTTCTCTATTGACAATTTTAATCACTTAGCAACTTAAGTACCGGACTAGATTAATTATTATATAAATAAATAAGTTTGTGACAAAATTTATATTAAAAATTAAAAACGTTTTTTCTTATGCTGGGCGAATCAGAAGCCAAATCGCTATTTTCGTTTAATACTGATGATTAAATTCAATTCAATTGTTAATCTTTAATAATTATATATTATTAAATCGCTATTTACTGTTATGCAAAGCACAACTTCAAAAAACATCGTAACATTATTCTAAAAATTGTTTATGATCTTTTTCTTAGTATAACTTTTTAATTTTTTTAAGTTTTCATTTGTATAATAATTTTAATACTACTCCAGAACTTTTGTAATAAAAAATGATACTCATATTTATTATTTTTGCATATCTTCACGTTTTGAAGGTTTCTGAACATTTTGGCACAATTTAGAAAAAAAAATGGATAAAATGAAAAATTTATGAAATTTTTGGTAAGGCAGGTTTAGCGGTTTCGGGGACAGAAGAAAAATTAAAAAATATATATATATATATATTTGGCGGTCAAAAATGACTATTATACATATGCACATCAAAATTTCAGATATATGATCAAATTTTTAAAAATGAGTACTAATTTTGTTACAATTTTGTTGGGTTCCGTACCAAGATTGTTAATTTTTAAAGTTTACTTATATCAAGCAAATTTCAATTTTTTTTTTTCATTTTTTTTTAAATATTCAAAATTTTATACTCCAAATATAAATTTTGAATTTACAATTCAGTTTAAAAATGTATATATTTCAAATGCATCATTCTAATCAGATAAGAAATCATTATTCTAAATCAGTAAGAAATATATCCTCAGATGAATTTATTCGGCACCACTTGCTAATATAAACTTTCTCAAGTAATTGAAGCGATAAGATCGTCACTGAACGATAAAATATATAGTGATTATAATTATCTATTTGAAAATGTTAACAATTGTTATTAATCATTGATCAATATTTATTGATTCCTGATTTTCCCTCGAATATTTAATTCTGGTACGGAAAGTTCCAGCAATTTGCCTTAAGGCACGATGCCATACACCACTTCATTTATATTATTGCTGACGACATGTATTTGTTTTAAAATTAAATTAGATATTTAAACTGGCTTCAATAAAGCACTAATTTAACAATTCAATAAGAATATGGAGAGTCTGAAATTATCTTTTAAAAATGTGCTGTATTATTAAGTATGTGCTTATTACTAAGTTATCAATACAAAATGTACATTTTTACTATTTTTTATTATTCACATTTATTATAAATTTACGTCATATTATATCCTGAGGTATATGTATATTACCGCAACCGATAACTATTGTAAACTGCAATTATAGTTTTAAACAACGCCATGTGGCTGAATTATAGTTATTCCTCTATTTCCATATAAATATAATTGTTTGTGTTTAATTCTTTACCGAGAAGTAAACATATTTAACCATAATGTTAATCCTTTCCGATTCTATTATATTATAAATGTAAATTATGCCCACACAATGCGTTTCTCAATGTCCATTTGGCGTGCATTTTTATTAAGGATCCTGCAGAATAAATTATATTGCCTTTGCATATGCATTAGGACAGGATCACATGATATGCGTTTAACGCACATTAATGTTAAAAAAAAATCAAGTAAATATGAGACTTATTTGTTTTCAATAAAAAGCATATTAATTTAATCAATTAACGAGGTCAAATAAAAATCAAATAAAGAAAAAAAATTAATCAATCAATTTTCTAATTATGAGTATACTAATTTAATTTATCAATATTTATCAATTTTCATGATCGCAAATAGTGATTTATAGCTCTTATTGAAATAGAAAACCTAATAATATAAATATTCAAAATTAAAAAAAAAATCATATTTTGTTAATTTCGTTTATTTTATGCTAATTTTACTTATTAATTAATTTTACAATGCTAATTATGTAATACGTTTTTATTATGAATATATTTTTATTCTATGTAATTCAAGTTGACGTCGATGACTGAACGAAATAAGCAATACTAATACATATTCAAGTAGTTATTGACAAAATCTCTTTTGTCCAAGTTACGATTTTTGATTTTTTCTATAAATATCTATAAATACATATATAAATATATATAAATTACAATCCGTTTTATATTTTATATTTCGTAATTAGGATATCCTTTGAAGTCTGAATGGGAGGGTTGTGTTATAAAAGTTAGAATAAATAGAAAAATGAATCGTCAGTGTGGTTAATGATTTTTTGCACATAATTTAGACTAATTTAGAGCAAATTTTTTAATTTTCTATTTCAAAGTTTTCGAATTGGCGCCCTTATTTATAACCCAAATCGATCGGTTCTAGATTGTTGAATAATCTGTATACTAGCATACTAGCATTTTTGTGACAAATCGCGTTATAATCAATATTTTATGATTGCTATTTGTCCCAAGCTATACCTAATTCATATTTATTTTTTATCACAAAGCATACCTACACTTTCTAAACCCAATCACGAACATCATTCAGCCATGGCATCAGGTCTCGTCACTATTAGTAAAGATATTTTTTTTAATATAAAAGGCAGAGCTGCATTTCGAGTAGCATTTTATTGGAATAAAATTTTTTTTAGAAAATATTGGTTTATATTCAAGATTGATTTAATCTTATGCAAGGCTAATAATCGATTCTGTAGAAGTGGCTGGGTAGGGTTGTGCCAGTGACAGTCGTCTTAAACTAAACTATACTGATTTTGAATAGGGTCCGAAGGAAGAAATATGAGGTATGATTGTGCGAGCAAGTTGTCTTACATTAACATTATCTGTAGACCGCATTGCTTTCAAAGAGTCAAAAGTAAGTTTTCATGTTCGAATTCTCTTAATAATAATTGTTAATTGTATACAGATAGATCACTTTGTTTGTTATTCTGCTGTAAGTTGAACATTGGTAGTTATTGACGAGCAAATGTAACATGTATTTCTTGGCCTTTTTGGGTAAAGATGAAAAAATCTAATTTAACTTCAAAAGATAATAGAAACATTATATTAACAAAATTATTGCTGATGAAAAAAAAGAGGCACACCCGTACCCAGCATCGCCTAATAGGTAGATAGGTTGTATATAAAATCACCTCGAAGTATAGAATTCTGAAATAATGATGATATTATAATACTTGATATATTTAAATAATCAATATATTTACCAGTAACTAAAAATATTAAAATAATATAAAATATTTTTAAAAATGTATAGAACAATCAACATGGAGAATTAATTGCAATAATAGTATATTTCTTATAATACCTTATTAATATAAACCTTATAATAGTAAGGTTTAAGAAACTACAGAGTGCTATCATATCTCTTTTAGGTGGCGAAATATTTATAAACAAAAATAAAGTTTTTTGATAAGCTATTTATCGAGATAATAAAGAAAAAAATACAATACATTCATTTCATACGCTCCATACGTTTTAGTATGTATTCAATGTGATTTTAATTCAGCGGATAAAACAAGAAAAAATGATATGAGAAATAATATACATTAAATTTTACAAAAATAATAACAGGCGAATAAATACTAACGCTTAAAAATAATCAAAATCAATAAAAAAGTACATAGCTGTTGAGAATAAATCTAGGAAAAATTACGTATTTTTTTCGAAATTCGTAAAGTGTTTTTTCTAAATAATTTGCGTGATCATCTATTATTTATGTTATCAGTTTTGTACCCTTTTTATTGTTTTTTTTGCAATATCCTACCATTAGTTTTGCCTACTTTATAATTTTTCATACATTATTTTATAAAGTTTTAAAATTTGGCGTATTGTTTTTCATATATTTATTTGCAGTTGTTTAGTTCTGTTAAAAAATGTTTAGAATCATAATTTTCTATTTACTGGAACCTTTAAAAAGATTTTTGTTTTATAAATTCTTATTATTAAGAAATTTATTACTATTAACTTCCCGTAGAGTAAGTTATAGTAATGGGCGAAAATCTTTACGTTTCAGAGGTTTTTGAACATTTTGGCATACCTCAGTAAAAATGGATGTGTGAATGGGTGGAGACAATTTTTCGTCGACGATTTCGGGCGTACGGATCAAACAATTTGAATCGTTAAAAAAACATTCGATTCCTATTGATGAGGAGACGTGATGATTAGTTTTTGACGAAGACAGGTTTAGCGGCTTCGGAGATATGGAGCATAAAGTGCTAAAAATGTCAGTTCTTAAGAGAACGTATCAACCGATTTGAATGATCGAAAAAACATTCGATTCGTAATGAAGGGTAGAAGTGGTGATAGATTTTGACAAAGGTGAGTCCAGCCGTTTTGGAGATATAGTGCTAAATGTGCAAAAAATGACAGTTTTTAAGAGAACTAAGCATCCGATTTGAATGATTTAACTCTCCGTCGGTCGGATATTTTTTCACCTTCGAACGGTCGGAAAGGTCTGGCTGGACCACCATTCATTTTACATGCATTTATATGGGATAAATGAGTTTTTGGTGTCTTATGTATTAACGATTATATAAAAACATCAAGAAATATAAAAAATCGTTGCTTTTTTGTTAATTTTTCTGTTTTAAATCAATGAGAAACAATATTTATTCTTTTTCGGCGCATTTGAAATGAATGTGTGCATTACTCATCCGATTTTCAGTGTTTGCGATTACCAATAAGTTTGGTAGGTTTTCAAGGAACTCTCGTCATGAAAATACTAACATTCATGTTACAACACATAGCAAAGAATATAAACAACGCAGTTTGAATAGAAAATACCATGAAAAAAGACAAAATACTGGTTTACATATATCAAAAAGCGTATATTTCATACAAAATGTATGGGTGGTCTAGACAGACCTTTCCGACCGTTCGAAGTATAAAAAAGTTAATATCCTTATAATTATCCTTCTGTACATTTTTTCGTCCTGATTTTTTCATTGATCGACAGCTAATGAAATTTTAGGAAAAGTCAAGAAATTTCAAGTCGATAGGATTACTAGAAGTATTTTTTTTTTAATTGAAGTCGAAAAAAGTCTGGCTAGACCACGCCGACCGACGGAGGGTTAAAAAACTTTCTGCTTGTGTTGACGAAACAATTGCTTTCAAGAAAGAATTTTTTTTAATTCTTTTTTTATTTTCAAAAAAAAATTCAATTATTGAAAAATAATTCGGATTTTAATTCTAATAGTAGCTAAAGTTCTAAGCATCACTTATGAACTTCAAATAAATAATTTTAACTTTTCAATTCAGTTTATATAATTCTTAGAAATGTTAGACAATGTTCTTCATTTTAAATCCGATTGATTAAGTTTTGTTTATTCACTTTTTATAAAATAAGGATAATGAAAGTTACATTATTTACAATAATCTATTTGGAAACATTCAATATTCCTCGTACGGGAAGTTCCAGCAATTTGCCTTAAGGCACGATGCCATACACCACTAGTATTTATTAGTTTCGATGTGCTGCCCTGGCATCAGCCCTCCCTCCGCAGTTATGTTCACAATAGAATACCGTATCCGGTCCGGTGTGTACGCTCATTAATTCATTTCCGTGAATGGCTCCACCTTAAGAATATTCATAAATCGAATTATGTATGAAGCTTATAGCGCGCTAGCATGGCGATGTCATACAAAACATACTTTATAGCCGATATTTAGTATTTGTTCAATCAACAAAATTGCACGTTATATAAATTGAATTAAACCTCACTGATAAGCTTTGTTATTCTATCCAGACGATGTCACAAAAACTTTACCGTCGATATGCCTCACAAAATGTTTATCGGACACAGTAGTCAGGTAACAGCTAAGCTATACCATATACTGATGGGGTCCAAAGGGAGAAAGATCAAGTTTGATTGTTTTAAAAAGTTTCCATTATTGCTTTGAATTAGAGTCATGAGCTGTAGACCCAATTGATTTTAAAAAGTCAAAATAAAGTTTATATTTTCGATTGTTTCTTAATAATAACTGTAAGTTGCACATTAGTAATTATTTACTAGCAATTAGTTTTTGCGTAGATAATTTATCTCACTCATGACACTCATCTCACCCGTGACAAATTTTGTGAGTACTGCTGTAAAATGTTTTTTCAGTTTAAGGCTAAATAGATTTAAAAAAATTAACTAAACCAAAACAAAATAATAAAAAGAAAAGGAAAGAAATAAGCAAAATAAGAAACAAAATATTCAAAAATCGTCGTTATCATCCAATCATTTGATTTCTTGTTAATTTTGTTCAATACAATATTTTTTGTTAAATACATATTGTAATATTATATTCATAAGCTTCATTTTAATGATTTAAAATCTTTTTTCTAATTTAAATTTGCACTCATTGATTGAAACTATTGTATTTGTCTCAGATCACAATCTTTTCGGCGTTTTTTTTTTAAATAATTAAAAGCACAAATTTTAGAAAATGCGATGTGGCATTTTATTTAACTTTTTTCTAAGTTTTTTAAACCTCATCTTTTATATGAGGTATATTATATTATGTTTTTTTCAAATGCGGTTTTATAATCATTTCCTAAAAAATGAAGGCATAAATTAATGCAAAATTAGTTAAATTGATTTCCGATTTTCTTTCTATTTAAAAAAAAACATATAGTTTTACTGCTTCAATTATATTATTAACAATGCTTGAAATTGGCGAGGGGTGCTTTTGCCTATATAGTCTTAACCACTTACTAAAGGTAGAAAACGTTTGGGGCAAAATATTATACTTTTTGATTTTATTTTCTCTTATTTGATAATTAAATTCCATTTTCTTAATTTATTTTATCATGTTTTTTTTTAATATAACGTTCTAATCGATAATCGATTCGGTATTTGTCTAAATAAAACAGCAAATCTATACTGTTGTGCTTATTTAGACGAACATCATATATAACATTGTAAACTCTCTTGAAGCATTTGAATGCTATTCTTGCGATTTCTAAGTTCTAAAAATATCTAGTACTTACAAGATTGTACGTATTTACTTACAATTTACATATGCCGATAGGTTAAGTATGCAGTTTGCTCTGGGCAGATATATATTTATACTTGAACGGATTCCAAATTCCATATTAACAATTTAATCAAAATTCGTTAATTGGATTTAAATTTGATTCATTTCGTGGTTGCCTAACTTTAATGAATGAAAAATTTGTTCTAATCATTTATTCAAAAACAAGCTGGCCCATCTGTGGTAAGAACGTGGATTAGCAATTACTGGTTTTCACCTGGGCCAGTTCTATATGAAGCAGTATTTTACTGTTATTTTTTAGCTGAAAACACTATTGTTTAGTTTACGAGACCTTAATATAATTTTTAAGTATACATTATTTAATCGTTTCAGAAGATGTATTCTTAATTTTAAGTTACATTCTACAGTTTTTTCTATATAACCTCTATAAAGGCTTATATCTGGGTGGGGTAATCAATTAGATATAAGCCTTACAGGGACCAACAGAAATCTTACCCTGGCAAAGACGTAAAAAATAAAAAATAGCAAATAAAAAGTAAATTAAGTTAAATAAAGCAATTTTACAAGAGATAAAATAAATAAATAGTTATTTGAATTCTGCTGATGAATGTTTCTTATGAAATACCAGATCAAGTTTATTGACAGTGTTATCTGTTTCAAAAATGTGAAACTTATATTTTTCATTTGGTTAAATAATATAGCTATTATTTTGTTAATTGCCTTTATTAAAATAATATATTAGAAAAACAGCAAAAACACGCATTTCTGCAATGATGACTTAGCTGAGAGGTATACTATACATAGTCAGTTAGTTGTTTGTTTGATATGTGTTATTTATTGTGATATAATTGTTTTGGTTTTCGCAATATAATTGCTCAAAGTCAAATTGAACCTTTGTGCCCCTAAAAACTATAAAAAAGTTAAAATTTAATAATAAACAATGCATATGTTTACTTTCATAACTAATCAACAATCTCATAATAAATCTGCGCAATACAGCTGTCAACACCAAGCCTGAAAATGATTTTATAACAGGCAGAAAAATAAACAGCTACTGATATATAATACATAGCACGTGTTCGCATATTTTACTCTTATTCTGCTTGCCGACATGAAATTGGATAGAGGAAAAAAAATGATTAAAAAACTTACAAAATGCACGAAATCATTCTACCAAAGGAAGGTTGTGTAGAGTTTTTTAATTTTCGATTCTCATGCGTGGCATACAGAGTTCTTCTTTTTACCAGTTAGGATGCTTTTAGATAAGAGGTCAAGAAAAAAAATACCTTTAATTTTCGCTAATCTATCAACTAAAATTTAAAGCAAATGCTTGAAATTAATTTATATAACTTTTTTAACAAGAAGTTTGTTTTCGGCAGAAAATCCGATTTGTTAATTTTATGTGTTCTCCACGTTTTAAGCCATTTCTGAATTTCTAAATCATTTGACATGGAAAAAGTAGGCGGATGGTTAACTAAAGTTTGACCGATCGTAGAGCGAATTGTATCAATTTAATAGGCTTCAGATCTAAGAGTTGCACATAATCGTGTTACAAATTGTAATTCAATTTCGATACTTTACTCAATAAATTCAATTGTATCAATATAATGTAATTGGCTTCAGATCTAAGAGTTGCACATAATCGTGTTACATACTTTAATTCAATTTCAAAACTTTACTAAATAAATGTAATTATTGATCCATTATCGTCCCATCTTATATTCTGCATTCATAAAGTGTATGCAATAAGCTTAAAATAGTTTTATCAAGCAAAATATTGGGACATTCAGAATGTTGTTAAAATTTTCATGAATCTGATATTCTTGAATATGATAACAAGACATTCAAGATAAAATAAAAACTAAATTACTCTTTAGAGTAAACAGAAACAAGAAATACGATGGCAAGCTCCTGTGGTGATATATTATAAATTATAATTATGAAATCTTTTACTTTTATTGATTATGTATGATGTATATCTATATTGAAAACGCTTAACAAATTATTTGTAACTTTTGAATGTAAAATATGAGTTCATTCAAAATAAAATATTGATGATATCTATGATTGATGATTACTCTGACTATAAAGTACCTAAAAAAATCTAGTTGATATTGGTATTTAGTCCTAAGACAAGTTACATGAACTTCCCTATATGTGTAAATAATCGACTTAATCCATTATAAATAAATTAATTTATGAGTGGTCAAAAGTATTCGAAGTGGATTTATTACACATCATTGAAAATCGAACACGTTAACCCGGGCGGAGTATTTTCTAAAAGCAAATTTTCAAAAATCAACAATTTTCATAATTGATCCAGTTTCCGTAGGACTTTAATGATTTAGTATGTTCATTAAGATCACGTACTCTATCGTTATACCAAGTAAATCGTCTAATTTTAATTTTAACGTCAAAAAAACTACCCATTTGCTCAAACTTTGATGAATTTTTAAAATTAAACTACTTGTCGTAAGGCCGTAATATTTCAGTAAGTTCTATATATCGCCAAAAAAAGGTCTATCAAAATCGGCTTAAATTTGTATTTCAACAATTAATTACAAGAAAACGGCTCGGTAGATTTTTACCTAAAACTAATCAGTATCATTCCCAACTAATATCTTTCGAACATGAACTTTTTGATTTTTTAAAATCGATCCGGTAGTATGAGCTTAATGATAACGAAAAGTTTAACACTTTTCCAAATTACAAAGAAACGGCTTAGCCGATCGCTGCACAAAACTGAAAAACGCTATTCCTCATCGAGATATATCAAATGGCTTCAAAATTTTTGAAATCGGTCTAGCCGTTTTTGAGAAAACATCGATTTACGGCAAAAAATCTGTTCACATGCACACACACACATACTTTTACCAAATTTGGTCTCATTCGATTCAGAATGGCTTGAAACGTCGAGAAAACATAAAATTAGCGCGCGAATGGATTTTTTTGATAAAAACATAACTTCTCCTTCGGGAAGTTAATTAATTTTTTTATATAATTAATAACAATCAGAACTTAACCTTATAAGCTTGTTTTAACATCTTAATATTGTGGTTTTAGAAGGCAAACCGACTGTGTTGGCCTATCTCTTTTTTGATGAATTTAATATTGGAATACCTTTAATGGTGATGCTTTTTATTGGATGCAGCATCGATTCCAGCTACATTTACGTGGAAACATATTAATATCTATATTTTTGTGAAACCGATGTCACCATTGCTTTATAACAGGCTATCCGAAAAGGCAAAAGAAATTCTGATTGCTTATTTACTCTTCATTTTAATAATATTGGAAGGCATATTATATAATGTAAGCCGTAACTATCTGGGATGTTTCGAATGTGTCCTCATATTAAAATACTTGGAATGCTACAAATCGAGAGTTCATCGAGTATCCTCGATGCCTCATGAATTTTAATCAGCGGGTTAGTTTGTGAGACTCATTTTGCTATAAATTGACGTCAGAAGGACGTCTATCTGTGCAGCGTTTTATTGAGCAATTCGCATGCAGCGGAAGTCGATGTTGTGCAACTTATAAATTTGCTTTACATTGATATTCAAGCTAAGCAATTGCCAATTCTTAAGCTAAATAATTTCAAATTAAGCAATAATCCCTTTAGAAAGAAGGTTTATAGTCACAGTTATACAAATAAACTGAGGTTGACTGATCATCCTAATAGCCCAGGGGGCGTCCATTAATCACGTGAGCGAGTTTTAAAAGAATTTTGGACCCCCCTCCTCCTTGGTGATCCATGGTGATATTCAAAATTACCACCCCTCCCCCATCAAACATCACGTGTATTTTTAGTTACGTGAAAAAACTGTATATTTTTTTTTTGAATATGTTATGTTTTTAAAAAAACTAGCTAAAAAAATAAATACACGTGATATTTTACTATAATCCTGCCTCCCCCATGTGATATTTCGTGATTTTTTGTCAAACTTTTCCATCCCCCTAAAAACCTCACGTGATTGATGGACGCCCCCCTACCAATAAAGTGACCATACGTCCCGGTTTGGCTGGGACAATCTCGGATTTTCACCTTGTACCTCGGGTTTTTCTAAAAGCAAAATTAATCCCGGATTTAGATCTTTTGTTCCGGATTGTCCCGGGTTTTAAAAAAATATAGATTTAAATTGAAGTTTCGCAATTATTAATAAAATTACAACAGCCCATCAAATATCTGGGAATGATATGCACAATATGTTACAAGGCGATTATGCTTATATGAAACAATTCGAAGTAAATTGAACAAAATTTTATATAAGGCTCAAACTCAAAACAAATGTTATACACTGAAAAATATAAGATATAATATAACATCATAGGTAAATGAAAAGTATAACATATAATCGAATAATAAAGTTTTTACTAAAAGTTGTAATTGAACAAAATTGATTAATAAAAAAATATTGTATCCTTAAATAGGATATGCTATTTTAAAATCATATTTAAGTTATTTAGCATAAGCTCCCCTTTTCCTCCGTCCCGGATTAGTATAAATAAAAACTGCTGTCCTGGTTCTGCCTTTAAAAAAATTAGCCACCTTACTACCAAGAAATTGATAGGCAAATTTCAATAACAAAAAAATTTAAACAAAATCTTAAAATAATTCTAAATCTTTAGACTTATTTTAAATCTTTTAAAAAGCAGAAAGGAGGTTGTTTTTGAAACCTTTTTTATACTTTAATGTTTTAGATAAATTGTCAAACAAATATTAAGAAAAGGCAATAATTATAAGGCCTTAATTACTATAAGGCATTAATAATTGTTACAATCAAGCTGTTCAAGGTGATTTTAGTTCTGTTCTGTGGAATGCACTAAGTTTTATTTTTTTGCTCGTAAATTTTATAAATACAGTAAAATCTCATTAAGACGATTTTACAATAACCCCACTAAAAGAGTCTTAAGCAAAAAAGCGTATTGTGCGGGATAAAGTGTAAAGACGATATATTTTAAAGAAACCTACGTAGAGTAAGGTATTATAAGGAAAATCGAGTAAACCATAATCGTCTTAACGAAGTTCTACCGCAATTTGAAACAAAATTAATTACAAGATGCTTTTCGATTGACTGTTAAAATCTGATCCCTTTATATAAATAATATCATTCATTTAGTAAAATTTAGAATTTGTATTTTAATGTTAAACAGAAGTGCACCATCGTCCAACTTATGTTTTATGTTTATTTTAACAAATTTGCTGAAAGAATGATCTCTTAGAAATGTTAGAAATATGTTATAAATATTTTAGAAATATGTTAGATATATGATCTCAAAAAATAGAGCAAACTAAATGATTATATGATTATATTGAGAAAGTTTACAAATATATTATATCTGCCATCTCAGTGAAAAAGGGCTCGCCCGTAGGTAAGCGGTTAAGAGCGATGAGATCTGAATCAGAGGTCCCGGGTTCGATACCCACTTCGAGCAGCTTGTTGTCAGGCAGCAGTGACAACGATTATCACTTAGAAATATAGATAGTAACATGTTTCCAAGTGAAAATAGCCCTAACCCGGCATTGCTGCACCAATAAAAAAAACAATAAACACCAATAAATAATATATCATATAGAGATATGACAACTGATTGGGTTGCCATCTGTCAAATAGACCAGTATTGAGTCAAATCAGCTAAATAATTTAAAAAAAAAATCCAAGTGAATAAGTGGTTGAGTCAATTTTCACTATTTTGCAAAACTTGATTTGAAAGTACTATTACTCGTGTAATATGGCGTATTTGAAATCATTTGTTTAAATTTTATATAAAGTGCTTCAATAACTTTTGTTCATAACAGATAGTTTTTCAATTTGATAACTATTTTCAAAAAAAAACTAGTGGGGTGTATGGCATCGTAGCTTAAGGCAAATTGCTGGAACTTTCCGTACCGTAACGAAATGTTCGAGGAATACTGAATGTTTTCAAATAGATTATTATAAATATTGTAACATTGTCAATTTATAATAATTATATAAACTGAATTGCAAAATTGAAATTATTTGTTTAAAATATATTAAAACTATAATCAGAATTAAAAATAAAATCTGAATTATTTTCAATATACAAAAAAAATTTGAAAAAAAAGTTGAAACAAAATTTTTTTTTCCAAAATCAATTATTCTGTTAACACAAGCAGAAAGTTTTTTGAATCACTTAAATCGGACGCTTAGTTCTCTCAAAAACTGTAATTTTTTCCGCATTTAGCTCCGTATCTTCGAAATGGCTAGGCCTGCCTTTGCCAAAAACTAATAAACACTTCTCCCAATCATTACTAATTGAATGTTTAGATCATTCAAATCGGATACTCCTTTCTCTCAAAAACTCGATTTCTATTTTCTGCACTCTTTGCTCTTTATCTCCGTAACTGCTGGACCTGCCTTTGCCAAAAACTAATCAGCACATCTCCCTATCATTAGGAATCGAATCTTTTTTGAACCATTAGAATCGGTTGATCCGTGCGCCCGAAAACGTGGACGAAAAATTGTATCCATACATACATACACACACACACATACACACACATATCCATTTTTTCTGAGGTATGCCAAAATATTCAGAAACCCTCAAAACGTCGAGAAATGTAAAAATTTTTAATTTCGATTTTCGGCCTATTACAATAACTTACCCTACGGGAAGTTAACTAGTTGATACCGCGATTTAAAACATTTTTGCCAATATTTAGCCTAACCACCTATTCACTGGGATAGCAGATCAGATATAGTTTATATTTGTTGAAATATCTTATTTGGCTTTAATTAATAACTGATATTATCATTGTCAAATTGGTATATTCCTACTATACTGTATACAATGCTTTTTAATCAAAGATTTGTATTTAATTTCGAATTGTTTTTATATTTTGTCTATTTTCAAAATAGTTGAAACTGACATGAGCATTTGGCGTGTATTTTTGCTATATAAATTTTAAACCATGGTTTTTGAACAAATATCAGTAATACATTTCAGCATTAGCAACATTGTCATCAGCTTGTCCCGCGCCATTTCCAACCGCCTCATCTTCCTCTTCTTCAAGACATCGCAGATTGCTAAGTTCAGCCATGAGTTCCTCTTTGCGCAATTTGGCAGCTTCGATTTCCGCCTTGATGACGTCTATATCATCTCCACCTTTTCCTCCCAAATTTTTCCGCACGTAGTCCAGAGCATTTTCTGGTTTTTCGAGCTCCTCGTACAATTCCACCAGAACACGAGTAAGGGCATCCATTATACCAGATTGCTCCAGATATTTTCGAAATTCTTCGCGCTTTGAGTCAACTGGTTTGTAGTTAGACATTTTTGTAAGAAAATTCGGAACGAAATTATTTTATTTTTATAATGCACTTTGACGCTCTATTATTGTTAATCTTGGTTATGATTTTTATAAATAAATGAAGTTTTGCTCGTGCTTTGTTTCATTGAAATTGACATAAGCAATGACATTAATGCTTGATTTTATTTACAGATGAAACTAATTTTATATAATGTTTTTCCTAACGTATTGTGAGATTAAATTTACATACTTTATCCAAATGATGAGACGCATGTTACACATTTCAATATCATACATCTATTGGCTTGTTGGTAGATTTTCTTCAATAACTTACGATTTTCATCAGTAAAATAATTTTCCATAATTTACAAGAAAATATTTTCATTGTAATTAATTAATTATATTATTGAACCTAAGATTTAATTAACACATTATTTTAAGCATCAACATCATTTTAAAATAAATCGAAATTAAGACAGCGAAATTTGTGTATGTTAATGTGCAGGTATTTTATAAAATTTAGTTTTTTTATTTACTCACAAGATTGTTAGTTCAAATAAAACATTATCCCTTTTTTGTAATTTCTATATTAATTACTACATTAATAATAATAATAATTTCTATATTAATTGCTTGCAATGCGTATAATTTTTTTATGCTTTGTTTTACTTTTGTTTGTGCAAGTCTGTGAATGTTTCAAGTGTTATAATGTAGAATTTTATTGCGGTTATAATATAATTAGTATATTTTGAAGCCAAATAAAATATATTAAGAAATAATACGATAAAGTTCCAAGTTGCAAAAAAAAAAACAATGTGTTTTCTGACTCTAGTAAAGGGTCCGAAAAATTATAGAGATACTCTTTAGACAGTCTTTTTGCGTACTTTTTCTATTATATCTTGTCAGTTATATTTTGAATATGGAAGTTATGATTTTTTGGTAATTATTTTTACTATGTGCGTATGCATGTATTTTTATAAATGAAAATAATTTATGTAATGAAATAAAAATCTTTGAAAATAATTCCAGATATTGACGTTATACTAATTCACTCGCGATTATTTATTATAGACCTTATACTACCTATATATAAGGTCTATGTTATTTATACATAAATAACCGTTTACCTAAAAAATAATGATTATTATTTATTTAATTTCTCTTCATACCAAAATCCATATACATCAATATGCGCGATGTTAAATGTAGAACTGCTTTAAATAAAATGGCGAGTCTTAATTCACACACTATATTGGAAATTGATGTCTTTTAAACGGTACAACAAATTCAGGAGAAATTAATATATTTTATAGTATCCGCGGTAAAAGTACAATATTACCTTGAATTTTTTTCAACCAAAATCTTATATTTATATTATTTTAATTTCTAGCACATCTCAGCAGCTTTTTGTCAATAATATTGCAGACATTTCATTTTTCTTATTCATAATCATTTAAAAAATGCTCTTTAAAATAACGCTGGCTGTATAGTGCAGTAAACGGAGCGTTTTAGGTCTGAATTTTTTTACTGTGCTCCGAATTGAATGAAATTTTGGAATTAGGTTCATCTAACCCTCAAGTTCAAAAGTGAAAACAATTCGGATTGCGCCATCACTCCCCGGGGGATGACACCCCCTCTCAATTGTGTAATTACATTTTTTTAAATAACGTCGGAAATCGATAGGAGAACTAATTATAAGAAAAAAATGTCTCTTATAGTTTTTCAAAAAAACTAATACTTTTCAAGTTACTGTCCACTAAAGATTCATATATTTTTGGCGTTTTTCTTCGTTTTTTTGCAAATTTCTCCTAAAATATACATTTTAACGAAAATCATGTAATGAACAAAATATTGTCAATAAAAATCTTAATAAATCGGTATTAGATAAAGCGTTCTACGAAAAATATTAAGCAAGATTTGAAAGAGCAAAGTCGTTTTTTATTTCGTTCAAGATTTAATTGTTGTATTTAAAGCCATCTAGTGTCGAGGTTTTACATTTTATGAATTTCGGTAAAATTGGGTTTTATAGTGCTCAACATAAGCTTTAAAATGAGTGCTGTTACAAGTTTTTTGCGTGTAAAATGAGTGAGCTATCATGCAAATAAGAAGCATATACGAAGTTTTTTTCTTTTAAATCATATGGTTTAATGAGCGCCATTTCCACCAGAAATAAAGTAATTCACATTCCATCTAGAATTCACTTCATTATAGACATCTTGATGGATTCTAGCAGATTTACTACTTTAGTACAAATTATTTTCAGAAAATTCACGATTTTATAAAAACTTTTTTTTCCATTCATAAAATGAAATTCATAAAATGTAAAACCTCGACACTAGATGGCTTTAAATACAACAATTAAATCTTGAACGAAATAAAAAACGACTTTGCTCTTTCAAATCTTGCTTAATATTTTTTCTAGAACACTTTATGTAATATCGATTTATTAAAATTTTTATTGACATTATTTTGTTCATTACATGATTTTCGTTAAAATGTATATTTTAGGAGATACTTGCAAAAAACGAAGAAAAACGCCGAAAATATATGAATCTTTAGTGGCCAGTCCCCCCGGGGGGTGATCGCGCAACCCGAATTGTTTTCACTTTTGAACTTGAGGGTAAGATGAACCTAATTCCAAAATTTCATTCAATTCGGAGCACAGTAAAAAAATTCAGAGGTTATACCCTTTTTTCCTCTCCGTTTACTGCACTAGTAGTATTATTTCGATAAATTTATATTACATTAATCATTCGTAATTAATTAACTACTGATTTTAATATTTCAGATGTTGAAGAGATTTCAACAAGACTAGCTTTGATAAGTGCAGCTAGTGCCTCATTGTCTGATTGTACTCATCCTAATAATATCGTGTCGACGACCCCCGATTCTAACCAAGATGGAAATTGTTCGAATTTAGAACAGTTATTAGGTAAACTAGTACTTTTTAATAATTAACACAAATCAAAGTAGTAAACTACAATGATTTTTATCTTGAGTTGCATATTTATTCATAAAAATTTTAGCCGGAAAATCTACATCAAGACATCCTGGACGAGTTAACATCTATATAGAAGATAATGAAGCATAGTGAAAGACATTTAAATCGAAAATAAGTACAAAATCTCGTGTTGTAAGGTGCAAAATAATATAGTTTATAATTTTAAAAATTATTTTATACATAATTAGATTCTACTTGTATTTTGAATGATTGATAATTCCTTAACTTAATGAAAATTTTATAATATAATTCATATTTATTGATAAATGTTGTTTTATTGATATTGGGACTTTAGAATCTAAAGTTTGGATGTTATTTATGTAAAAATATTGTTTTATAATATTTGTAGTATTCGTTAGAAATATCTGCATGTTTGTGCTTCTTATGCGACTTTTATTGGTTTCTGAATTAATTGCGAATAAATAATTCCCGAAATGTGAAAGTAGAAGTGAAATAAATCTGTACTGATATGATTTCTTTCAAATAGTAATTTTGATTCAAAAGGGCGAACTGCAAATGTCCTCGTAAATTTGATTAGTTATTTGATTTATTATTCAACATATTTTATCTACATATATTGTATTTGATTCACTCTTAAGGTCTTAATTTTGAGTTTTTGATTTCCTGTACATATTTCTTCTATTGCTGGTTACTTCAATCATCTACATCCATTCTCGACTCAGCCTTTTCAAATCTTTCTCTTTATTTTAGAATTGTGATCTGTAGAGTGCTTTGTTCTTCCATTATTCTTAGTACTTTTATAATTTTATAGATTTATTTTGATGTTTTACATTTTAAAACTCACTTAATTGCATTGGTCATTTTTTCTCAGAATCAATATCCAAAATCCAGACAGGTAGCACCATGTAGCACTGATTACAATTTATATCTCAAGTGAAAATGCTGGTCAAGTACTGATTTCTACCGCTAACTTTGGGGTCTTAACACTTCTCTGGTAGTCTGGTCCATACTATATTGTCATATCGATGTTATTTTGACGATTTTATGATTCGGTTACTATTTCAGGCTAAACATTCTTTTTAATCTCACTTTTCTAATCCCTTATCACTTTTATTGATTCTTCCTATCTTTCAACTCTTTGCATAGAATTCTAAGCATTTTATTGAAAATCTCGATTCTTTCTACGCCGTTCATTAGACTGTCTAATATAATAAATTTAGCCGTATTTACTATTTCAAATTTGATAAATATGTAATTACCAGCTATGGCATATTGACTGCTGAGCTTGAATTTATTTCATGATATTATGATATATACGCCAATAATTTTAGAAAATTAAAACTGCTATAGATTAAACATACCATAACTATTGTAATAGTGAGAGACCCAATTAACTTTCTGAAGAAGAAATTTGTTCTCGAGAAAAAATCTGATTATCTAATTTTATGTTCTTGACGTTTCAATTTTGAATCGATTGAGAGCAAATTTGGATTGGAAGTTGCATTGGTTACATTTTAGGAAACGGTCGGTTTGTTTGAAATGTTGAAAAAAAAGTTTCACGATTTGCATGAAACTTTGTATAACGATAGATTTTGTAGTCTAATTTAACATAGTGAAATATTATACGCCCACGGTAAGCAGTTGAATTATAAGAATCTAAGATGAAGCATATGTATCTGTAGTCTTTCGTAATAAATTTTATTGATAGAACACGAAATAGATGAAATAAACTAGCTGTAAGTGGAATTCTGTCTTAAGGCAATTAAGGCATCGTGCCTTAAGGCAAATTGCTGGAACTTCCCGTACCAAAAATTATTATTTTTTTAAAAACAATTAACATTTTTGAAAAAATTTTACTTCGAAAAAAATAGATTTTTGAGAAACTATAAATTTGACAAAAAATTCCTTTTTTTAAAACAAAATGTTTTTTTGAAAACAAATTTTTTTGAAAAGAAAAATGTTTTTTTATTTTGACATATTTTGGAAATTCTGAACTTTTTTTCAAAGCAATCGTATTGCTTGAACTGCATAGAGACGAAATGTCAAAGCGCGCAAGTGCCGCGCCGCCGTCTAAGCATTGGTACGGAACCCATAGAAATGTAAAAAAAAATATATTTATTATTAAAATATCTGATAATTTGATGTGCATATGTCTAATGGTCATTTTTAACCGCCAAATGGCATTTTTTTTACTTTTTACATTAGATCTCCAAAACTGCTAGACCTGCCTTCATGAAAATTTGATCAATTCTTCATTTTGTCAATACAAGTAAAATGATTTTTGAATTATTCAAATCGGACGCTCCGTTCTCTTAAAAACTGAGTTACCGTTTTCGGCAACTTTATGTACATAAATGTCCAATAAACATTTTTGACCGCCAAATGACATTTTTTTAACTTATTTTTATCGAAAGTCCATAACCGCTGGACCTGCCTTTCCAAAAATTTGATCAGTTCTTCATCTTGTCAATACAAGTAAAATATTTTTTGAATTATTAAAATCGAACGCTCCGTACTCTTAAGAACTGAGTCGCCGTTTTTGGCACTTTTTGCCCCGTATCTTCGGAACGGCTAAAACTGCCTCCGCCAAAAATAAATCAGCACGTATTCTTAACAATACGAATCGAATGTTTTTTGAATTATTCAAATGGATTGATCAGTGTTCCCGAAATCGTCGACGAAAATTTGTATCCGCGCACACACACACAAATACATCCATTTTTTCTAATTTTAAGGTATGGCAAGATATTCAGAAACCTTTGAAACTCTAATTGAAATCGAAATTTTCATTTTCGATGTTTTTGCGATTACTATAACTTGCCCTACGGGAAGTTAACTAGTTAATTTACTTTATAGAATTACAGATAAGTATGTTTAAAAGACATCAATTTAAAATTCCTGTTTATTACGTTGATTATGTATATGTATCGGAAAATTCATGCAACTTGCCTTAAGGCGAAATGATACTTACAACTAGTTTTTCCAAAATCTTAGAACCTAAATAGATTTGATCGTAATTTTATTTTACTTTATAGAAGTTTGAATATTACTCTCTAATTGCCTGCAAAAAGCAGCGTTTAAAGTAACCGTTTGTTGCATTACATCAGGCAACATACATGGAGTAAACAAGAATGACATTAGATTCCAACATAATGTCCCATAATGTCAGTGGCATGAAATTTTTGAAGAAGTGCTTAATCTTGTTTCAAAGTTCTAGGTTATGATTAAAATATGTTAAGTGGTGTAAAACACATATTTTTAGTCCTTTCAGGTAAAGGAGGTGTAGGAAAATCTACCGTCAGCACTCAACTTGCTTTAACTCTTAAAGAGCAAGGTTATAAGGTATATTTGTTTACAACAATCTTGTATTATAAGTGCATATAGTTGCCAGACGATATTATCTCTATATCTATATTTTGTAATAGCATTAAATTCTTCTTTAGGTAGGTATTCTGGATATAGATTTATGCGGCCCAAGTGTTCCTTTTTTGTTAAATATCGAAGATGCAGAGGTATGTCAGTGTCCTGAAGGCTGGTTACCAGTGTATACGGATGAAAATAAAAATCTTGCAGTAATGTCCATAGCGTAAGTTACTTATGTAACAGGATCTAAATATTATTTAAAATATTGAAACATGATTTGAAATTGCATTTTCATAGAAAATAAAATAATGTATCTTTTTCAGATTTCTGCTAAAATCTAGAAATGATTCCATAGTATGGCGAGGACCAAAGAAAACTAGCATGATTCGTCAATTTATAAATGATGTATATTGGAATGAAATTGACTATTTAATAATTGATACCCCACCAGGTAAATATCTCATTTTTAAATACATTGCATAACATAGTTTATTTACTTATTTATTTATTCAACGCCAAAGGCAATAATACAATATAATTACATTTTAAAGTGTACAAATTATAAATTAAAGATAATATATGATGAAATTCCAGTATTAAGAGTTCATAGATAGCTTTGTATATATTCATAACGCTTAATATAAACTACAAATATATAATATTAAATAAAAACTAATAATATTAAATATTTAATAAATTATAAATCACTACTTAAGACGGCCATTTAAGGATAATTTTTCTGGCTTGATTTTTTATATTTGTCACCGACAGACCAAAGAAACCAATCTCAGAAGCAAATTCATTTATTATTTTTGATATTCTGAACATGGGTGCACGTGAAACAAATTTGATTTTAACTGTAGGTATTTCCGAAGTTCTGTTATTAATTAACTTAACATTTGGAACGATAAATTTGAAGCGGCTAAAGCACCTTTCACAATAATTGCTCCATAGCAGAAGGTGAGATATTTTCTTCTAGCATCGAGTGGCGTAATGTTAAAATGGTTGTACATTTGGGACCGACTTATCTGAATATTGTTCTTGTATTTGCGGAACTTTACATGATTGACAAATTTTTTCTGGGCAGATTCAATACTGTCAATTTGATATTGGTAAATCGGGTCCCAAATTATACACCCATACTCTATATATATTGGTCTAACTAAGTAATAGATGTAAACTAATAGTTGTTTGTTTTTATAGGAACTTCTGATGAGCATATTACAGTTATGGAGTGCTTAAAAGAGGTAGATTTTGATGGGGCAGTCATTGTAACTTCACCTCAAGAAATTTCATTAGAAGATGTCAGAAAAGAAATAACATTTTGCAAGAAAACTGGCATTAAGATATTAGGAGTCATAGAAAATTTGAGCGGGTAAATATTAAAAGCATTAGGATTAGTGACAAATAATGCACATGCAAATTTATCGTTTTACCATATTATTTATTTTAATTCTTGCAAGCTTAAAATTCATTCGTTATAAGTAAAGTGCTAAAATTATTAGATGTACAACTTTGCTTCCGCCGTTTTGCAAGAGATGGCTGTAGCGGTAAATGGTAGTAAAAGTCAAAATAAAGATATCGTAAATGTCATACAATAAGCTTATTTATTTGTAAACATAATTCTATAAAAATATTAATCGATTTGTATCTACCTGATAAACTTGTTCTCGTTTAAACATGTCAACTTACGAGCCAAATTCTCGCCATTTGCGAGAGGTTTTAATTTTCTGCTTTAATATGAAGAAATCTGCTGCTGAGGCTCATCGAATGCTCTCAAAAACCTATGGTGAGGCTACTATTAGCAAAAGAACCTGCCGAGAGTGGTTTCAACGCTTCAAAAACGGTGATTTTGAGGTTGATGACCAACATGGCGGAGGAAGAAAAAGGGTTTTTGAAGATGCAGAAATGGAGGCAAAATGGAGGCTTAACCAAGAGTCTTGTCAAACACAACATCAATTGGCAAGATTGTTGGGTGTGACGCAACAAGCTATTTCAAAACGCCTGAAAGTCATGGGAATGATGCAGAAACAAGGAAATTGGGTGCCACAAGAAGAAGAAATTGAAGACAAGGAATATTGAACGGCATGCGTTTGCTTGTGAAGAGCTTGCAAGGTACTTGCAATGTGACTGGGGAAACATAAAAATTGGTTTATCACAATAATATCAATCACAGAAACACAACATGGAAATATCCTGGCTATGCTTTTTGCTGATGGCTAAACTGAATACTCAAGGTTTCAAGGTGCAGTATGTTAACTGTTATGAGGTGTTAAATTGCCACGACACAATGAGAGACATGATAAAATGTTATATTACAACTTGACAATACTGTCTCCATGTTATAAAAGTGGTCAATACTTGAAATGGGAAGTCATCAAGCTACGCTAGCAAATCCTCACTGCTTCCTTGGACTATGTCCTATTTTGATCAATGGCACACATCTATCTTTATGCGAAAAAGGCCCAAGTTCGAAAAAAAAAGATAGAGGAAGCAAAGCTATACACCTAATAAAGAAATAATTATAATTCAAATCTAAGAATAGCTATATTAATAAGCATCTACACATTATTCTTTCAAACAAAATTAACATTGAAATTGATGATAATATTTATTTATAAAATTAATCTCACTTCAAAAAGTTTGAAATAAAAATATATAAAACGTATGATAACTTACTTAACATATGATATCGATTAACTATTTTATGCAAAAGTTTCTAATTTCTAAATTTATTATTTAATTTTTGTCATTTTTGTTATGTGATTGTTGAATTTTTAAAAAAATCAATTTATTACAAACTTAATTTCACCCTCAAAAATGGTTTTAGTTCCACAGTATCATCTTTAATTCATTAAAAAGAAGTCTAATAGAAAAAATATTATATACAAATGTTATTCTATATTTTCTCGAATATAACAAATTCAAAACAATTTAAATGTAAACCTATTATTATAGATTTCTATATAATTTTTTGTGGAATTTGAAATTTATTATTTTTTTTATTATTGGCTTGCGCTTATGTACATTATAATTTTTTTTGTAGTTAAGCAAGTAGCCACCTATAAATTTTATTTGCTTTTTTTAGTTATGAATGCCCAAATTGCAGTGAATGCACAAATATATTCAGCTCAGGTGGAGGTGCAGCTCTCGCTGAATTAGCATCAGTTCCTTTTTTGGGCACCTTGCCTATTGAGCCAAGATTATCTTTTGAAGAAAATAGAGGAAAATCTGTACTTTCATGTTTGCCCGATTCTACATCGTGTAAAGCATTTTCAAGTATAGTACAGAAACTTACCAATTAAATCATTTGTATTTTTCTAAAGTTGTAAGTAATTTTTATAATACACTTTTGATTTATTCTTCATCAAAATATTTTGCTATATTCTGTGCTAGTTCCAAATCCCAAGGTGTATCAATTTCTAAACTATATTTTGCTGGAATTTCTACCACAGAGCAACTGAATTTTTATTATTAGAGAAAAAAATAATGACTATTAAAATTATTATATCATCATCATCAAATTTCATCATCATTTCTTTTTATTACCTATCATCTTGTAGAAGGTTCTTTTCAATCAATTTGCGTGAGGCTAAATAAAACATTCCGTTCTCTATTAATTCTCCATTCCAATTTTGACGCCTAGGTCTACTCTCTGGATTAAAATTTTCTGATGTTATTTTATTACCTTCCTCCTTCCATCGTAATTTAAAAGACCTAATACAAATATTCATATTATTTCCATATTCATGGAAAATCCCAATTTTAAAAATTATTTACTTAATTATTATGCATTTAAATAACCCTTACTATTGAAAATTAATTAATATGTTTATAACTAAATACTATTATACTTTAATTTTGTACCTAGTAACACTGAAAACACACTGGGTATTGGTACTTGAAAAAGTTAATTGAGATATTGCTTCTAAAATATAATCTGTCTTGAGAAAGGGTGTAGTACATTGCACTAACATTAAATAATCTACATTTAAATGATGCTTAATAAATTCTTGTATTGCGGATATAGAAGTAGATGCATCAGTTGCATATTCTGGATCTCTCCAAAACACTTGTGCCCCTGCTGCAATTAAGTATGTTTGGAACACAATATTAATCTAATATAATTTAAGCAGTCATAATAATAATTATTGGCATAGGGATTTAGATAATTGTTTTATTTAGCTAATCTTTTAAATCTTCATTCAATTTCACAATTTAGGAATAATTAATTAGCAAACCTTCATTGGCTTCTTTAGCAATCAATGGATGGTCAGTTGAAACCCATATTGCTTGGATTTTTCCCTCTTTTAGCAATGGTGTAATTTTTTTAACGCTTCGTCTAATAAGTGTAACATTATTAATTTTTTGCAAATTTTTCAAAGGTATTCCTTTTGAACCTCCTCTTGCTAGTATCAGAACAGCAATGTTCGGATGAGGTGCAATTAAACTAATAAAAAGTAGATATATATATATATATATATATATATATATATAATTCAACTTTAATAATTTTATCTTTATGCATACCCATAAACATAACAGAATATAGATAAACCAAATAGTATAAAAAACATATATTTCATATTCATTATTCAACAAATTAAATCTCTATTTCAAACAGTATAATAATTTCATAGAATGAAGTCACATAATTATATTATACAATATACTCTTTCACAAAAAACAACAAATAATCAGTTCCACAATATCAGTGAAGATATAACTCAATACATAAAAACTGAATGTTTCTTGAACACTAAATTAAATAATAGAGGAAGTACCTCTGAATGAGATAACATGTACATTCAGAGCTGTAAGTTTTCTCAGAAAACTTTTCTCATTTAATAACAAACAAAAATAACATAATGATAATTGTTAAGAATATTTATGAAAATGATTTTTCAATATGTTAAAATTTTCGATACACAAACCACATTCAGTACATATTACATATTTTCCTTGTGCAAAAATTTTTTTATGATCCAACATATGTTTGCAATAATTAGTGCGGTTTTCAAATCCTGTCTGACATGCATGGCATTCATATTTAAAATGAGTCAAATTCATATTATTTTCTTGAATTTGAGAATTATAAACCATCATGCCAGGATCACCTCCAATGAATGTTTTTTGGAAGTGTTCTTCCAACATTTTTTCTTCTGATGTCTTTACCCTCTGGTTTTCATTTATTCCACTACAAGAAATGTAATGTGCTTGTAATGCAATATTATTCAGAAATTCATCACCACATATTTGACAAAAAAGTTTGTATTTGTATGCATATGAAAATTCATATGGTCGCTTGTTAACATTGTATGATGCCCAAAAATTTGCATTTTGGCTATTCATATATTCCGCACTCCAAGTAGATTTACAAATAGCCTTATTTGTTGAATTAGATGTATTAGTTGTATGATAAAAATTATTATTAAAGCTTTCTTGATTGATCTGTACATCAATTTCTCTTATAACTAAATTCAAAGGCATCTCATCATTGCCATTCATATATTTGTCAGCATTATCATTAAATTGTTCAATTTCTGAACTACTTTCTGTTTCAGATGGAAAGTACTTATTCATATTGTCTTCCCAATAAGGATTTCTAGTTTCAGCATTTTGCTCTTCCTCAAAAAATTCAACAATGAAGTCTTTTACATCATTTGTTAAGCCCATAGAAATGCTATCGAGATTTGAATCATCATTCAAATTATTTACTAGGTGCTCTGGTGCAATGTTCCTCAAATCGCTAATTAAATCATTAGATTCAATGAATGTCTTATTTAATAAATCATTGCCAAGGTTATCTTGCAAATGGTAAGGATTTTCAATACAGCCTTCTGATGATTGTTGATGATTGTTATTATTAAACTCGTATCCTTCATTTTTATCAGTAAATGGTGTTTGATTCTGATTTTGTTTTGTAAGGATATTTTGATAATTGAGTGCATTATTTGATGTAAAATCAGCTTGAACAACTGGAATTTCTTTTACAACTTGCAATCCATCAACATAATTCTGGTAAGCCTTATTCCAAGTAACATCTTCTTTTGCTTTTACTTCTTGATTATTGGCTTGTGGAATAATAAGTTTCATTTTGGCGGGATTTATTACATTAATTTGGTTTCTCTTTCTGACTGAACCTTTTGCCACCAATACGGATTCCAATATTGAATCCTTTGTTGTTGTTGCACATTTCTTGTTCTGGGAGCAACGACTAACTTTTTCTCTCCTATTAGTTGATGATACAGTTGTTCTTTTTCGAATGGCATCAGTCGGTGTTTTAGTTGTTTCACTGGCTTTACTTATTTTTACATTTGCAGGCTTAGTAGGCTTTTTGCGTAGTGATCGCTTCAAGGGAGTGTTGATTGTTGATGTTAATTGTGGTTGCTGAATTGGCTTGGTTTCATCGACTTCTTTTTCAGGTCCAATATTTTGCACTCCATCTGCTATTTCATTGGCATCTAACATATGAATTTTAGATTTAATTTTTGATTAAAATTAATTTACATACTAAATCATTTACACACTAGGCCTATAAATAATAATGACCAATTTACATATACTATATATATACCAGATGGTGCAGTAGTTATAAGAAATGATATCAGACGTGCAATAACTGAATTCTGTAAAAGTTTTCTAGAAGCAAAAAATATTTTGATTGATTTACCTAACAATTTCAGGTTCACTTAATATCCACATACTATACCAACAATTTTTTGGCTATTTTATGACTTTATAAAATAACATACTACAAGTTAAAGAGATTATACAATAGCTTATACACACAACACACTGAAACTAACATAATTTAATAATTTATATTTATTTAATTGACTAAATTTCAAGTTATTAAAATTAATGCAGGCTACTGACATTGCATTTCTTCAGAACATGTTAGTACTTGGTATTATATTTCTCATACGATGATTAATATTATAATACATATAAAAAGATAAAGAAAATTGAAATACTATTTTAGTCAGGTCTGCTGGGTATGTGTGCATAAACTATTTCCCAAGATCTATTTGATGATTTCTTTGGTGCTATAAGAGCATCTGATTACAATTGCACAAACATAAATATAAAAAGATTTGATCCTCTAACTCTAGTTTGGTTGCCGTTACTTGATATATTTTCATCTTGAAATCAAATAGTTGAATATATATATATATATATATATATATATATATATATTCTATAATAGCACCTATTTTAATATTCTAAGCATAATGTAAATCAGTCATAATTTTCATATGCCACAAATAAAGTTATAACAAAATAAATAAAATACCATTAGTTATTGTACATTGTTTTTTAGCTGCTTCAGTTTTATCATTCTTTCGAGGTCTTGGATTCTTCTTACGTCTGCCTTCAGTTTTATTTGAAGATTGCAATACTTTATCAATAGCTGTGACACAATCTTTTAATTCTTGTTGCAAAGCAGAAGCACTAGTTTTAGATTTTTTTCTGTTAGAATTATTGTTGATTTTGTCATCTTTCGTCAAATTTTCTACAACTAATGAAATTATGTTACAATCATATTATACTACACATTAACTAAATCACAATTAACTAACCATTTTCAATCTTGGATTCTCTGCGCGACAATATTGCTAAAGATAACTGATCAATCGAATGACATGTCGTTTGATGCAAATGCATTTCAGACATGCTATTTGCACGTTCATCACAAATAATGCATTTAATGAAATCCGTCATTCCTGAAATATGTACACACAAAACACAAGCATATAAACACAATTAATTAGGCAATTGCCCTAAATCAGAACCCTTTCGTTGAACAAGAAAACTTCGAACGCGTGCCGGACTTGATCTCCGCTTCTCAATCAAATCAAAACAATAGGTAACCCTTTTCTTGGGATCAAATTCAATGTTTAGTTTTTCACTTAATTAGGTTGCACAATTGAAGTCAAAATCGGTCACGCATAAAATTTAAATTGAGCAACGCTAATCTAAAGGATTAATAAAAAATAATAATTAACATGCGGATGATAACCCTATTAAATTATTTAGCAACCTTATGTGCGATTTCAGTTCATTTCAATTTTAAGTTCAATGTATATTATTTAAAAAATAAATAATCATATATCGAATATTCAATGTTGCAAAATTATAACTGAGCTGAATTTAATATTATTGCATTAAATTGATTTTTTAAATTGTATATTTATTATCCTAATTACTGCAAATATGTTCATAACCATGATCGAATAATGAATATAATTTAATTATCGCGCTAATTTTAAAAATAGATAACCATATTATTTGATTTATTTATAAATGCATTCAGTGCAGGTATAATATAAATTCATGTGAAGACTTATTCATTTAAATTATACAGAGTTTAACATTTGCTAGAAAAATCTGGCCATATACAATAAGCTTTTAAATTTATGGCAAAATATAAATTAGTGTAGGTATATAAAACATTTGTTTTTTATACACTAATATTTTACAGATTTTTTATATAAACTGTTTACAAGTAATTTTTTAAAATTGGGTGAATGGATTAGTGTTTGTTTAATATAATAGCAAAGCAAGAAATAACATTAATTTTAAAATTTAAATGAAAATCCCAAAGCAATTAATACTCTAATAATTTAAATTCATTAATTAAATTCGATAAATAATCTTGATTGTCGTACAACTGTTATATCATAAGCCTAATGTTATTTTATTAGTAATATATAAATAATTAATTTTTATAATAAGGGACGCATACAATTATCAAAGAATGTGTAATAAAAATTAAAAATATTCGGAGCACTGTTTAAATTTTAATTAGAGTAAATCTAATTATCTATCAATGATTTGATATAATGCTGACTGATGGCAAGGATTTGTCAAACGTGATAGAAAAACTGTAGCCCAATAAATTTAATGTTTAAAACTTTTGAAGATTTAAAAAAAGCGGCATAACGGCATAACGTTGTTCCGCAGACAACATTAAAAATCTTATCGATATTTTCGACGCTAACTTCGCGTTAGTGTGTATGACTGTGAAGCTTCTAATTTTGTTTGTCATTTGTTTCTTGTTGGTTATCTGGCAGTTTAGATTACTTATAAATTAATTTTATAATAATGGCTTTGGCTCAATTGTGTGGTTTGGAGAATTATTATTCTCAAAATGATGATACTGATGAATATGCAAAATTAACACGTAATTTCCAAAATAATATGGAATTATGTGTTCCTCCATTCGCAAATGTAAATTTTGTTGATGTCAATCTTTATTTATATTTAAAATATTGAAATATGTTTATGATTTATTTTTAGCCTGCGGTGGAACTTGCTAATATGAAAGATGAACAAGGAAATAAGTTGCGTATGCATTTTGATCATGGTACTACAACTCTTGGATTTCAATTCCGAGGTGGTGTGATACTAGCAGTTGATTCCCGAGCAACTGGTGGACAATTTATTGGGTCACAATGCATGAAGAAAATTGTTGAAATTAATGATTTTTTGTTAGGTACATATTTTGTGTCTTTTTAATTTGATCTTGAATTTCTGATTTTTCTTTTCATGTATACTTAGTTTTGTATCGAACCAGTTTGCATACGTTTGTTATATCATAGGTAATAATGCTGATTCATCATTACCAGTTACTGTCGACGTTACTGATAATTCTTATATGTAGCTTAAAATGCCTACTTACATGAGTCAAAATATTTTTTGAGGCATTATTCATTGAGAAACAGTTACAATTCAACAGCTTATCAGTTAATAAATATACTATTGTGGTTTGCTTTGTGCAAATTGTTTCCAAATATAGTTAAATGAATTAAAATGTGACTTCCTAAGCAACTTTGAAAGGTAAATCTTATATTTTCTCTTCTTAGGAACTTTGGCTGGTGGAGCAGCTGATTGTGTTTATTGGGATCGTGTGCTAGCAAAACAATGCCGTTTACATGAACTGCGCAATAGAGAAAGAATATCTGTAGCAGCTGCAAGCAAACTTATGTCTAATATGGTTTATAATTATAAAGGAATGGGCTTATCTATGGGTATGATGTTAGCGGGCTATGATAAGCGAGGACCTGCATTGTACTATGTAGATTCAGAAGGTACAAGAACTCCAGGAAAAGTTTTTTCTGTGGGTAGTGGTTCAGTATATGCATTTGGTGCTTTAGACTCTGGTTATGATTGGAATTTGAGTGATGAAGATGCATATGGTAAGTCAAAATTATCAAAAAATATCAAATTACCCAAAAACGTGTAGATAGAAAAGATTCTAATAAGATAAAATATTGAATAAATGGATTTTTTTTTTTGATTTTTTAAATATTATTTATAGATTAACTCCCAGCTTGTTGTACTTGCATTCTTTCACAATCTTGGAGATCAGTCTCCAATTATTGGTTAAATTGTTCTTGAATTTATTGGTCAAGATTGTGGAAGAATGCAAGTACAATAAACTGGGAGTTAATCTATTAATAATATTTAGAAAATCGAAAAAATATTTCCACTCTCAGACTTTACATTACATTACTAATGAGAATGTAGTATGTTTACTTATAAATTTATGTAAAAATTTATAAAGGTGGAATATAATTGCACCTTCATATTAAAATGTTATAAAATCTAATATTTGGAAAAGTTTACTGAATAAATTTTGTTTCAGAACTTGCAAGACGCTCTATTTATCATGCCACTCACAGAGATGCCTATTCAGGTGGTATTGTCAGAGTGTATCATATGAAACCTACTGGCTGGGTACACATTTCCGATGAAGATTGCATGGATCTGCATTATAAATATGAAGAGCAAAACGGATTGAAAAAAAATTAAATTGACATATAATGATTGTACTTTAAGGTTTTATTAAATGAATTAATAATTATTCATATTTGAAGGATTTATTAAGGTTTGAGAAAAAATTCTGCTTAATATTTAATACTTTTCAACTTTTTGCTATTAATTTTGTTCTTGCTAAATGTATTTGTGTTAAATATTTCCTCTATGATTTCATTTTGTTTTTTATATTTTTGATTTTATGTTTCACATTCAACTTCTTCAAATCATGTTATATTAACAAATTAAAACACAATATTTTTAAATTTAATCATTTTTATTCAAGATTTTAATGAATAATGATACTTTCTTTAAAACAATACAAATAATTGATTTTGAAATAAAATTACATCATGTATTTATCTTTGTGCATGGATAAAATTTTAGCAGAACTCTTTGCATCAAGGAACAGTTCCTTTACTTCTTCAACATCCTCTTTTGTGATAGCATTATGTCCATTAACCTTAGCACTAAGTGCTGCAGGTGTTAATAGCTGAACTGCATATCGAAGTGTAGTTGTGGTTCCTAATTCACTCAATTTAGTTAATGCAGATTCAGTCATGGATATACCTTCAGTTTGTGATCTAAGTTTTAATATTGATTCTATTTCTTCTTGTGAGTATGGCAATGTTCTAATTATTAATAAACGATCAAGTAAATCTAATGGAATACCATGTGGTGAGATAATATCCTCAGTACCACGTATTGTGCAACGACCTCGGTTTGTTGCAAAAATGACTATAGGAGCAATGGCAGACTCTAAAGCCCTGTGAAGGTAAGTAAATGTTTCTATGTCTAACATATGAACTTCATCAATAAAAAGCACTCCAGGTACTAATTCTGCAGTACCTTGATCAATGTATCTATCAACAACTTTGTTAATTTCCTTTCTCAATTTGTCTGTAATCTCAGTCTTTTTGGGTTTCATTAGTTGGCCCATCATAGACAATATATCCTGACCCCCTTGTGGCTTTGCATTGGCAACATCAAGATCATGCAAAGTTACATCTTGGATAACATCTTTTTTCTTATGTACATCTCCTTTTGGCAGAGGAACATATTCATCAGCTTCTAGATCAAATTCAGTAGCATAAGTATCTACACGACCTTGGCGTTTAACACCACCACTGTTTGATTCGATAAAAATGACATCGCCAACATTAACTTTTCTTTCTGCAAATTTTCATAAATTGATGGATCTAACTTTAGTTGTTTTGTGCCTTTGGCAGTTCTAAGAGTAAGTAAAACATGAGATACAGTTTGACCGAAACCCCCTTCTGGAGATTCTGTTCTACTGGTGTCATCTCAGTAACTTCACCTTCGTAAACTTCTTTAGTTTCCTTAATTCTTAAGCCTATAGCTCTGCGAAAATTTTCCATTAATACCTCAGTCTTTTTGATTTCATTACTATAAACTTCTGAACCAACCATTGGACAAAATGGAACTTTGTTTCCTAATTCATGGGCTATGGCAAGAGCAATGGCTGTTTTGCCGGTTCCAGGAGGGCCTGCTAAAAGTAAAGCCCTACCTGCCATCTTTTTAGATCGAATCATATCAACAACGATTCCAGCGGCTTCGCGAGCCGCTTCTTGGCCTACAAGACCGGCTGCTTGTTGTTGCGCATTTCCCTCGGCATCTAAACCTAATCCTTTAACATGACTATGAGCAGATATTCGTTGAACCCTCACAGTGCTTTTCACTTCCTCAATAATCATTTTTAATCACAAGTTATACTTTCAGTTTAATAAAACAAAACAAAATACGAGAAACTTCGTATTGAACAAACGCACGTTGTGTTGTTATGACAATCCATATAGATGTTTTTTCGTTATATAGATGAGAGTTTATAAATGATAATAACTTCAAGATTCAACTTCAGATTCTGCGATTGAAGCGCCAATTATTGTACAATTCATAGGAATTTTATATAACTATATGCTTAGATAAATAAGCATAAATACTATATAATATATAGTTTATTCTATTATTTAATACACACTACAGCTGCAAATTCTATTTAAACTTTAAAAATCACTGTGAATGCTATGAGAAATTTGCCCATATTTTAAAATAGTAATTTTTTATATAACCTGCAAAATATTTTTTTATAAACATTCATATAGATAAAAGCGCTTATTTTATTCGCAAAGTATAATTGGTAATTCTTCACATTTAAAATGTGAAGAATATTATAAGGTTATTGGATATAACACGGCTGTAACCGCTGTATAACTAATAATATAAAATAAAATTGCTAGCATGAATTTTTGTAAATGATAAATAATTATAAAATTATTATTTTAATGAGACAATGAGTGTTAAATTAAAATAAGTACATTTCAATAAGAATTGCAATATTTTGCTATGATTTTGTCAAAATACTCCGTATCGATCGGTTTCTATATGCTGATCTATGGAACATTGTCTCTATGCTAAGTATGGCAGGTTGTGAGTGAATTGAATGTGTGTAATATTTGATTTGTTTGACGTTTGTCAATAAGTGAAATTTATTAGTTGTTGTTTGTTGTTTCATTAATATTTTGGGTGATAATAAGCTGCATCCTAAACATCGTTGGTAATTCAGGTATGTACAATATACATTGTCTGTTATGCATAACAAGTATGCAAATAATAAAATTTCGATATCACAAATCATGTGCATGATTATAAACAATTTGATTGTTGATTGACTTATACAGATTGATGCAGAATTCAATATTGTAAGCGAAACTTGCTTAGAGAAAAAAGCATTATGTACGAACGAATTTGATATTAATATATATATGTCGTTTGTATAATTTTTTATGCCAATTAAATTTTTAAGCTTTAATTTATCCTCATTTCATTTAAGACGGTCTTACTTCTCTATACTTATTACATATATATATATATATATATATATATATATATATTCTATATACTCGTTACATTTTTATTTTATTTATATATATTTTTATCGACGTTGTTTCAATATACATCATATATACGTATTTTGATATTTTAATAGTTCATATTAATTTAATTTTTTTTTTAAATATTTATTTCAAAACCCTCCATCCAAGGAACTTAACATTTTGCTATCTTCATAGCAACATTCCTATTTCCCATCAATAATATTTAACCGTATAAATGCAAGTCCCACTTTCATTAATTTCTTTTAAATTACTAAATAACTTGAGACATTGCAAAATGCTTAGTATTGAATAATCTTAAAATGCATTTTTTATATTTTTATATTTAGATTTTCATTATTCCTACATTTTCAGCATATGTAAAACTTTATTTAATTCCACATTTAATATTAGCGAATTATTACTAATAAATTAAATCACTATTGGTTACAATTTTTGTTGCTATCTATTCCAGTTTGTCACAAATACTTTACTATTGTTTTTTTTAGCGCGTTTTGTTTTTATTCCATCTTTTTCGCGATGCTACCCAAGGCCCCTTTCGCGTCAGTCGCGCTTCATACGCCGAGCTGTGCGGTTGCTTTTACGGTAGTGCGTTGATACGGTTTTAATGACATGTGCGTTTTGTATTAAGGTGTTCAGTGTTTATATGCAATTATATAAAATATTTATAATTAGTGATTTGATTGTGTTTGTTTAAATTGTGAAACTTTCGATCTCTTTCGGTTGCTGCTAGCATTGTAAATGAATTTTATAAATTTATATATTTGGGTAAATTTCTTACTTTAAGAATTAAGAAATTTGAATTTATATTATATATATATATATATATATATATATATATATATATATATATACTAGATGACCCGACAGACTGTTGTTTTGCACTCACGTCTACAATTTAAGTTCCAAATTTTTTAATTTTAAATTTTAAATTTATACTTTAGAATATTCTATTTAATGTCCTTCCATTTATGGTCATAGCATGTTGGAATATGCAGTAGAAGAAATTCAGAAACATTTCTACGATTAAATAACTAATTAACAGCAGACACAATAACTTTACACGAGTCTTACCATTTCTTATTTTATCAATTTATTAGTATATGATTAACAATAACACAAAGACATAAGATCATAGATGGTACTCGGATATCAGTATTAAACGAATTTATAATTTGATTGAATTTATTAAGAACCTGAATTAATAATTTTATTCTCCGTGTGTAGGGCACGGTTGTGCCTCTTTTTTGTCAGCAATTTTGTTAACATACCAGTTATCTGGGAGAAAAATAAATTAAATGGTAATTTGAACATTTCTCTACGTGAAAATACTGAAATAATGTCCTTAAATATGATAGATTTGATATAAAATTAAATCATGCAAGAAAAGATTATAACCGTTGACGGTTAAAATATAAAAATAACTATTAAAACCTATTGTCGTTAATAACAGTAATATGGATCACAGCAAAACATAAACATTTGAACAAAGGTTATGAATAAAATATTACTATATAACAATTTTTAAAAACAAAGTTAGCAAGAATTCATTGTGAAATCATTTTTCTCGTATTGAATTTTTCTTTTCCTTTTTTTTTTGGTCTTTTGTCTTAGTTAAATTAGATTTTTTGTTATCTGTTTAATTTTTTCCGAAAAGGACAAGAAATACATGTCACAACCGTACCCACAAATTTTTTTACAACCTTACCCCCAACGCACACTTTTGAAAGCAAATCATCATTACGATTGAGCTAAATTATCCAAGCAACAACTAATTGCTGGTTAATAACTAACTACTAATGTTCAACTTACAGAAAAAAAACAAACAAAGTGATCTATCAGTAAATTAACAGTTATTATTAAAAGAATTCTCCCAATAATTACTAATTGAATGGTTTTTGGATCATTCAAATCGGATGCTCCGTTCTCTCAAAAACTCGATTTCTATTTTTTGCACTCTTTGCTCTTTATCTTCGTAACTGCTGGATCTGCCTTTGCCAAAAACTAATTAGCACATCTCCCTATCAATAGGAATCGAATGTTTTTTGAACCATGAACGAAAAAATGCGGACACACAAAACACACACACACACACATACAAACCCACATCCATTTTTTCGGTGGTAAGCCAAAATGTTCAGAAACCTTCAAAACGTTGAGAAATGCAAAAATTTTCAATTTCGATTTTTGGACGATTACAATAACTTATCCTACGGCAAGTTAAAAATATAAAATAATTTTCTCGCTCTTTCTATCTTAGAATTGTAAATGAATCTTCATGTTACTTCCTAACGAATAAATGAAGTGGATGGATATGCATAAAATCAAATAATTTGTAACCAGCTTATGAAAAAGAAAAATAAAGCACATGCATTATACGTACGTATTCTTAGTTAGTTTCCATTAGTGATGTGCCGACTCGACAATTTCCTGATTCGAGTGATTCGAATCAGAAAAAAACCTGATTCGAATCATGATTCGAATTAATTCGAATCAAGTTCATATATGAACAATTATAATTTAAGAGAAGAAATAATATCATTTTAATAATTTTATAAGTGAAATAATTAATTTAGTAAGCAATTAATTCCAAAAAGTGCAGAGATGAATATTTATATTATATATATAATAATAAACTAGCTACAAATATAACTAATATTTCAAGTGAATTTACAGTAAAATATAACCAAACACTTCCTCTATCACTAAAGCACATAAAACAATATTCTTAATCTTACGTTGAACGAATGCATGTGTATATTATTGATTGTTTAAATCTAATCTAAACAGGGGGCTGAATCTAACGTCTTACGAATGACTTAAAATTCAATCTACTACTGTAAAGATTGATATTATTTCATTTGTGTGAATTTGCCATTAGTTGCATAATTAAAATATGATAATTTTGTATGTGTATAAAACTCGTTGTGTTTTATTGTTTATTTTGACAATAATTAAAATCTAAATCGCGTATTTATTATCTAAATGAGTTTTTGATATTTCATGAACAAATTTGCTCTCAGCGCTTAGTCAAAAATAAACAATCACTCAAGACCCATACGCACTGCATCTCGATAAGTCGATACGCTAAAACACGGACACATGTTTCGAACTCAAGTCGGAATGATTCAGTTTGAGTCATATAAGCTCGGATAAATTCATATCGACTTGAAGTCTAAATAAGTCGGTTTGAGTCATAGGAACTCGGATGAATTCATATCGACTTGAAGTCGAAATAAGTCGGTTTGAGTCAGAGGAACTCGGATGAATTCATATCGACTTGAAGTCGAAATAAGTCGGTTTGTGTCAGAGGAACTCGGATGAATTCATATCGACTTGAAGACAATGAATGCGGTTAAAGTCATATAAATTGTAGTCGGGTGATACATTTAAGCGTATTGAAGCCGGGTGACTCGCATGATTTAATTCAAGATTTATTTTTTATATTTATTATTATTATTTTTTATAAATATTATTATTATTATTTATATTATTATAATAATAAATTAAATTAATTTTTTTTATATTTATGAAAATTTGTGTTCATACATGTACACAGTAAATATTTCGCGGCTTGATACGAGTTGATTCGAATCAAGTAAAATCTGATTCGAATCAAGTCGTTAAAGGCTTGATTCGAATGATTCGAATCACTTGATTCGACTTGGCGCATCACTAGTTTCCATGCATCCATTCGCTCGAAAAGTGATTTTTATCTATTTTTAATAACAGCCTGAGCGCAGATAAATATACATACTTTACGGCCCTTTATCCGCGGCTTTCGTTCGCGCAATGTTTATAATTCCATTAGCGCAATCTTGAGAGATCTACTTAAATGCTACTTTTAACAGTATTAGTGAATTTTAATTCTCGATTTAAGTTAATAGTTTGTTTCTTTTTACACATGCAGATTTTCTTCCTGGTATTCTTCATTGCTTCTCTTCGTAATTTTTAATTTGCAAATTTGATTTAAAGTCCATTAATGAATAATTCTATACGTTTTACGTTCACTACTACGTGTGTATATTATTGGTTTAATGATTGCTTTTGAATATTACATTTTAATTAATTTTATTTGCATACTGGTGGAAAATAAACAAACTTAGACCTAACTAAATAAACTTTTGTCAGAACACGAATGCATACTGGATATAGCTGTTTAACTTTAAACGTTATTATGATATAAATGAAGAACATAACATGTATAGGTTTCAATTTGTGTCATTTATTCAATGATACAAAGTAAATTTTTATGTAGCCTATATTTCACACTTCTTTATTGATCGCATTTATTTTTCATTTATTGACATCAGCACTGATGTTTAAACTTCCAAGAAATTGTTTTTAGAGAATGATACTATTCTTATCTCTTGCTAGTAAAATAAAACTGCAGATACATTTCTTTAAACTCACAAGATTTCTTTAAACTATTTAGTTTAGTTGAATTTTTTTAACTCTCTAATAATTTTTATAATTTTAATTTTTTGTAGTCTTTAAAATTCTAATTCTTATAAATTGGACGATGATGTTTATATATGTTTACATGAAAAGTAAATGAACAAAACCTAATGAAGCTGAGTTAGAATGAAATATCTTATTCAAATTTTTAAGAATTATATTCGAATTGCAAAAGGTAAATTATTTATATATATATATATATATATATATATATATATATATTTCAAGTATATAAGTGAGCTTTAGAAATTGAGCTAGAATTAAATAAAATAAAAATCATAATTAGTTTCGGTATTCAAAAAATAATTTTTTGTAAATTAAAAAAAATGTATTTAAAATTTGCCTTCCACAAAAACTAATCGTTTTTCCGCACTGCCAACACACGCAAAAGATTTTTTTAATCATTCAAATCAGATGCTTCGGTCTCAAAAAGAGACCGACATAAATGAGGGAAACTATTTTCACACGAAATAAATGTATTTGATACTGTACATTTTATATAAATGTTAAAAATAACAATAATGCTCTCAACCATGAATAATAATTTTCCCACCCAATAAATTAATAAATAGTTTTATTATATTCACCATATACTGTTTATATGTCAGCTATTCAGCGCTAAGAATCTATTCCATTTTAACACACGTGGAATTTTTTTATCGCGAAGTATTAATGTAATATTATTGCTCTCTGCGGTCGCATAATTATTTTAGGCCTACGGCATATTAAGATTTATTCTACGGTATAGAATATGAATCTATTGTCTGATATGATTGATTTCACAACGATGGCTTAATATTTCGACATTGGCGTTTAATTCAAATATTTCTATTCAAATATCGTTTCTCTTTGATTTAAAATATTAATTGGATTTAAATTACTTTTATCTTGTATTTTGCAATATACTATGCGTTAAGAGGTTTGAATATAATCAGTTAATGAGCAAATATATCGTACACGTTCGTTCGTTTTCAATGATGTGTGATAAATCCACTCGGAATACTTTAATCACTCATAAATTAATTTATATTTTATTGATTAAGTCGATTATTTTGTAAATAATTTATTTACACATATCGGGAAGTTCTTCATGTAATTTGCACCAAGGCAAAATAAAAAATACCAACTAGTTTCACTCTTCTTTGCAAAGCACTCCTGTATAGCAAATAAGCTAATAGTGTTATAATTAATATGACACTAATTATAATTATAAAAGTTAAATAATTATTTGTTCATTTTTTGAATATCTTCAACTATTAATATGAAAATGAAGGATATTTGTGAATAATTCATTCAGCCAGTCACTGTCACTTTGCATTTTGTTTAGATAGTTATGAAAAGAAACTGGAAAAGAAAAGTTTTTGACACCAAGACGAACATTAGTTCTGTCTGTCATTAGTTTTTTTGTGGATTATTCAGAATTTATTCTTGCTATCATTAAACAAAATTTAATAATGATTTTGTGCTTCATTAATTAAAATTTTGAAGTGTTCAAGGCAAAGAAAATTTCTATCCAACTATCTTATGACATTTCTTTTATTCATGATATTAATACCTCGAAACCGCTGCATTAAGGTAATTAATTATTACCACGAAGATCTTGTTAATGTTAAGGCGACAAGAAACGTATCAGCTGTTCAAAGAAGCCTCAGTACTGATATCACCTTGCATGCATTTCGGCAGGTGCTGAAGCCATTTTAATGGCAATAGTATTACGATGCGGGTACAGCTAATGTGAAATTGAATACAATCAATATTTCTTTAAACTTGTCTAGAATCTAGAAGATAAGAATGCATCTCTGTGCATATGATCGACACATGGGTTTTGTGTACTGATTTGTTTCCCAAGAAGCATCAGACCCCTGTACAGCTAATGTGCAACTTTACAATTATATAATCATTTCCAACTGGAAATAATGATAATTATAATATCTGGAAGAAATAAGGAAAACTATTTTCACACAAAATAAATAGTGTATTTGGTGTTGTACATTTTATCTAAATGTTAAAAATAACAATAATTTCCTCATCGGGAACAAATGCTAAAAATGTTAATAAGGTTTGCAGAAAATGTTTCAGGATATTATCAAAAAAATAATAATATCCTTATATTATTTTTTGCGTATCTAATATTTCCATTTTTTATCAACCTTAGAAGAAGTAACTAACTTCAGTAATTATTAACTTCCCGTTATAGTAATCGCAAAAATATTGAAAATGAAAATTTTTATATATCTTTACGTTTCAAAGGTTTCTGAATATTTTGGCATACCTTAGAAAAAATGGATGTATGTGTGTGTTTGTGTGTGTGTGTGCATATACAAATTTTCGTCGACGATTTCAAGAACACCGATTAAATGATTTAAATAATTTAAAAAGCATTCGATTCGTACAGATAAGGAGACGTACCGATTAGTTTTTGGCGGGGGGCAGGTCTAGCCGTTCCGAAGATTCGGGACAAAAAGTGCCAAAAACGGTAACGCGGTTTTTAAGAGAACGGAGCGTCCCATTTTGAAAATTCAAAAAACATTTTACAAGATAAAGAACTGATCAAATTTTCATAAAGGCAGGTCTAGCGGTTTCGGAGATCTAGTAAAAAAAGTAAAAAAAAAATGCCATTTGGCGGTCAAAAATGATCATTAGACATATGCACATCAAATTATTAGATATTTTATAGAGATTTTAACAATAAGTATAAATTTTGTTTACATTTCTATTGGTTCCGCACCAATGTTTATCCGTTAGACGGCGACGCGGCGCTTACGCGCTTCGATATTTCGTCTCTATGCAGTAAAAGTAGTACGATTGCTTAGAAAAAAGTTCAGAATTTCCAAAATATTTCAAAATAAATTTTTTTTTCAAAAAGCTTTTTTTTTCAAAAAAGTAAATCTTTGTCGAAAGTGTATAGTTTCTCAAAAATCTAATTTTTTTCAAAAATGTTAATCTTTTTAAAAAAAAAATAATTTTTGGTACGGGAAGTTCCAGCAATTTGCCTTAAGGCACGATGCCATGCGTCCCACTAGTTCCTTTATGTTTTTGAAAAACTACATTCGAATGATAGGTTTCATTGTTTTTCTTCTTAATTTTTCTAGAATATAATTTAATGTTTCTAAATTATTTTAGAAATTGTGCAAAAAGGCTATCATCATGTTAAGGTTTCTGTACCGTTTCCAAAAAATATATTTTAATTTTTTTAATGCACCAACTGCAGGGATAAATTATATATTATTTAATGAGCTTCTAAAGAAATATTACTTCCACCATC
The DNA here is from genome assembly GCF_003426905.1 of Ctenocephalides felis. NCBI lineage: Eukaryota > Metazoa > Arthropoda > Insecta > Siphonaptera > Pulicidae > Ctenocephalides > Ctenocephalides felis. Next base: position 36,110,347 of record NW_020537646.1, read on the forward strand.
ACCTTAATATTTTGAAGGAGTAACAATAAATTTAACAGTAGATTTTCTACTTGTAAATAAAAATGTATGGTATTTGCACATGATTTTAAATTTTATCCTTCGAAATCTGGTTTAACGAAAATTTCTGATTAACAGCTTATAGTTTGCATAGATTTAAAATATGTTTCCCATAGAAAATAACTCTTTCAGGCTCTTAGTTTTGATAATATATTATATATTATATTATCAAAATGGGTTTATAGTAAAAAAAAGATTTATACACTGAGTCTGAAAGAGTTATTTTCTATTGGAAACATATTTTAGATCTATGCAAAAAGCTGTTAATCAGAAATTTTCGCTCTGTTTAGTTTTTATACTACGCATTAAAAAACGTTAGATCACCTAGGTTTCGAAAGGTTAAATTTAAAATCATGTGCATATTTCAAATATATTTTATTTATAGAAATTAATTATATATTTATTTTGCCCCATTATTGTCATTACAATAAAGACAATTAAATTTACAGTTACGACTTGTAAAAATAATTGCATTAGATCATTATAATAATTTTTATTATAATCAGTTATGGAAGTAATTTACTATGAGCACTTTTGATAAATTACAATGTGTTCTTTATTAGTCCTTGAAAATGTTGTCTGATCAGATGTTTGAAGTTCATGGCTATTTATAATAATAAATACAAATGTGATCATACACTAAATATAATTTGCGAAGAAGTACAAATATGGACATCTATTGTTCCGAGTATTGAACGTTAGAGGCGACTGTAAAATTATTTCTAAATAAGCAATAATTATATTTGGTCTTGATAAATAATTACATGCAATAAAATATCTCGAAGACAGTTTTCCAATATGATGTAATGAACATTCTTGTACGGCCAAATAAATTTCAAATCGGTGGTCGTTGATAATACTTTTGCTTAATTAATAGTACTCGTTCTGATAGAGCTGCTAATATGAAACATAAAAGTGAGGTGACAGAAATTAATGTTTTTATAATAATAAAATTAAAATAAAGGTATATCCTAATTTGTATGATTTGCTTTATGAAGATGATTTTGAAGCACTACATATTTAGCGCAAATGATGCAAAATTAAACTAAAGCTGATATGTTGATATTGAGTATACTTGTTACTTACTCTATACGAGTTTCTTTCTATTTAGTATTTATATTAAATTATATTATAATTGAATTAGAGTATAAGAGGCTTTTTCGTCAGCGCATCATGAGGGTCATTGTTCTATAATAGCTTCTTCGTTGGTAATTGGTCAGCCAGTTATTTATTGTTTATTGTTTGTAATAGATGATTAAATTGTCAATAGGTATGTTATATAGAAAATATTATAGGCTGTATGGGGTCGTCGATGCTATAAATAATATATTCCTCATATAAAAGTTACATTTTATTATATTTCAAAAGCTAGTGTTTAGTATTTTAAATATTCAATGAAATTGAAAATACATATAGATGATTGAAATTATCAATATGCTGGCAATAAATAATTAGGTTATCTATGAAGAAATTTTGAAGTTTATGATTCAATTACATTTAAATTGATTGAAATGAGTTGACTTAAAGGAAAATGACCTACACTATTTTTGTTTGAAAAATTTATTTTATATTCACGATCATTTTGATGCGCTTAATAAGACTCATGTAATTCATACTAAATTTCTTGATCTAGGTTAATATTAATGAATAATCTTCGTACCTTCTTCATAAGAATTGAGTTAGAACCGCATTCACTAAGATCTTTTAAACTAATTTCTATGACATCTTTTTATATCTTTTACTGCAAATTGTCTAAAATACTTTGCCAACGGACTTATTCTAAGAATACAAATATACTTGTCTCTTCAGCTTGAATGAGACATCTATTTTTTATAACTATTTTCACATCCATGTTTAAAAGTGGTCATTAAAGGCTTTCATAACATGATTTTATAGATTCGAGATGGCTTATAATTGATGGTAATTAATTTGTATTCGTTTTTTATGAATTATTATAAACCAAGGCCTCGGGTAGTTCGAGTGATAATTGTCGATTCTCTTAAGTTCGATAAATTTTTCCTCAGAAAAATGCGTTATATTTTGTCAAGCGTAATAGTAACACATATTTCATGTATATATTACGCTTTTGATTCATATATATTTAAAACGACATTTTTTGTAATGTATATGCATTACAGCGGGTCGATATGAATGGGCCAAAAAAAAGTCGCCTAGGCACATATGATTTTCGGACTTTTGAAATGAATTCTGATGTCCCATGCATTGACCCCAAAATAAGAGTTAAAATTTGTAAAATTCTATTTTGACCCATTCAGAGTGCTCCAAATCGCGTCCAAATATATGACCGACTCCCACTAACTATGGAAGGCAGATCCACCCTTGCCCGTGGTTCAACCACTGAGATCCCCCCTGAGAGTATTTTCAAATTTTATCCCTTATATTTGGGTCAATGCACGGGACATCAGAATTCATTTTAGAGGTATGGTTTCTTCGGTAAAGTATCTTATTTTGATCTCTAGAATCCGAAAATCATATGTGCCTTTAAATCGACCCGCCACATAAATCGGCACTATTTTTTTGTAAGTAATGTAATGTACCTATGACCATATTTGAGTCCCAATATTATCGGGCTAACGGAAAGTTTCAATATTCCAACTTTCAATTGCATAAAATGCGCAAATTTGAATTTAGTTTGGAAAATGGCATATTCAAATTCCACTATTATGATGCGCCGAATGCGCTTTTCGCAGCTCATTTAATAGGAAGTATTTTTCGTTACTTTTTACACCATGTGCTATATTTATATATTTTTATATGTAATCTCCAACTCATCCACATACAATAGAAATGCACTTGTGCATCCTTATTTTCAACCCATTAGTGCTTATAAAATAAAATATATTTTTGAAATATTTACTACAAATTTACTAAAACATATCTGTTCATTAGATTATTGCGGTCATATATTTCATTAATCCAGTTCTCGAGTAACATTTAGGAATATTTTTTTCTTTCTCTTATATTAATATGCAATTTTTCATTGATTTTAAAATGTGGATAAGGAAAACTAAATATACTAAATTTAAATTTGCAGTATTTTTAGTATTAGCTATTGCTGAATATTTGTTATACGAATTTATTTCATAAACATGTTTTTTTTTGATAATATATTGTATGAGCATTTCATAACAAGTTCAGAACCATTATCATATGAAAGTATGTTAGAACACAAGTGATTTAAAAATATAATATTTTGCTATGTTTTGGGGAGAACGTCTGAGTCGATTTTGACATTCCATTCGTATGACCATAATCACGCCCATTGATATTTGAAGAAATTACCAAAACTATTATATTGTACAATAGGGTTTTCAGAATTTTACCAAATTTAAAACTTTTCGGAAAATTTCGAATTTTTCCTTATATTATATGTGTAATTTTTTTTAAATTTTTCCTAACAATAAATTTTCAATAAAAATATGAATTGCACTCATATATTTTATCACAATGCATGAAGTTCCAGAAATTGGTTTGAGAGCACAATGCTATATACCACTATTTTAGGTATGATTTGGGAATGTTTTCACAATTGAATCTATTTAATTTAGTCTAATTTCTGATATTCATTGGGAATGAAGAAACTATACAACATGTGTATCTGATAAGTATAGGTATATGTATTGCAATAATAGATATAGTAGCTGCTGTATTTCGGGTTTCCTTGATTTGCGATACCATAAAACTTGAGTGCTTGAAAACTCTAAAATTAATGGAGTTTCAGATATTTGTTGCATTCTACAAACGGAAAAGTATCCGTCTGCAAAAATTATATATATATATATATATATATATATTATATATATATATATAACCGGCATATCATAATGACATCAAATTCTTTTTAAACCCAACTACATAAAGAGTTGATGAGTAGTAAATTGTTTTGTAAAAAATTTTGTTTGCAATTTTAAACGTTATTTAATTAATGAAATGAGGATATGAAAACTAAATTCAGTTGTTTTTCTTTTCAATTTGAAGCACTTTAAATTATGTTGAATGGACTTGGCACCTCCAAATTTTATATTGAATCTGGTTGTTATTTTTGAAAATGGTCTAACTTCATTTTTGGTACGAAAACGCATATTATTCACTTAATAATTGCCACTATTGTAATTTATCACCCTTACATCCACTTAAGCAGCACGATTAATTAATGTTCTATACGTATATTATTATTAAAATATTATTTAAATTATTGGTCTCTACATATTTATCACGACGATATTAAGTTTTCCACAAAATTTCGAGTAAAAATTCACTAATATATTTCTTATTTTAATAATTTTAGGAACTCTTGCCGAAGTCCATATTATAATTTCTTCTTTAACATAAGGGGAAGTCCCCAAGTGGCAAACACCTAAGGTTATTTATAAATAAATCAAAAAATATTTTACGAAATGTTTATCAAATTATGATTTATGTTAGATAACAAAGTTAAAAATCAAACTAAATTAACAAAACCTCAATCTTTGCTAAAAAACAATTAATACTATCAATCAAACTTTGCTATAAAAAAATATGATTTTAAACAGTGGCACCTAGTACCGGACATTTCAAAATAACCTGCATTGATCACATATGTAGCCATCTCCATTCTTTGGAATATCTGCACATGTCTTTGACGAATATTCTTAGATATTGCAAAAAAGTAACGTAGCTTTTCATTCTTTGACTAGGAAATACGAAAAATGTGGGTATATGTAGTGACGGTTAGCACTCATACAGAATAAAATTAAATAATTTGAATAAATTACATAAATTCTCACAAGAAATATCAATATGTTTACTGTCTGGGACACGGACAGACTTAGTGTCCGGTGCTAAGGGACAGACATTTTCGTTCATTTGATGGCACCTACTAATATTGGTTAAAAAATCTAATGATATTCTACATTTTTACGGATAACAATCAAGTACAACTTTTATCTTTGCCTACCACTCAAACGTAAATCCATAAATATGTTAGAATTACTACCATTGATATTTAGGTGACGCCGTGATTTTGCGCCTAAAACAGGAAAGGGATGCTCTCGCCGTGGCCGTGTACGTCACAGGCGAGACTTGGCGCGTGATCCTGTACCTGTGTGCCCCCAGTGCCCCTTTCACTTGTATTTTGAAATGAAAAGATTTATACTCGCTTAACTAAGACGTGTTAAATAGAGAGTCCGGTGCTTGGTGGCGTCTGGCGTTACGGAACTTCCCCCTACATGTTTTTGTCGACTCCTTTTTAGTCCAGTCATTTAGTCGTCTTGCCGGTACAGTACTCCGGGAATTCTGAAAATTGGTAATCTTATAGATTTCGAGGTGCTCTTTACAAAAATCAACTTTGCCACCTCAAATTTGAACGGCAAGTTGCCGCCATATTGAAAAAATGACGTCAAAAAACAGCTTTTTCTAAATATCTCCTTTCTGGCTCATTCTACGATAAAAGTATCTATGTACGAATTATACTAGAGAAAATTTCCTACAATTCCTTAGAAAACCGTTTTTTTTTGTAAAATTGATAGTTTGAGAGTACGGCCGCCGCCTCAAAGTCTTTGCTGCTCTCGCCGTAGTATCAAATCTGTTCATATATGACAGCACTTCGTACTTGACCACATTCTCTCTAATAATTAATATTTTCAATATTAAATTGAGCGAATAAGATCTAGAAATAAAATAATTCAAATATTTTTCTGTTTTTTTTGCTGATTTTTTACGCTTCAAGCTACTTGAAGCTATAAGGTGCTACTCAAGCTATAAGTATATTTACAGCTCTTTGCCATTGAAGTGTTAAAAAATTAGCAAAAAAAAACGAAAAATATTTGAATTAGATCGCTTAAGATCTTATTCGCTTAATTTAACATGAAAATATTATTATTAGAGAGAAGTGGTCAAGTTCGAAGTGCTGTCATATATGGACAGATTTGATACTACGGCGAGAGCAGCAAAGACTTTGAGGCGGCCGTACTCTCAAACTATCAATTTTACAAAAAAACGGATTTCTAAGGAATTGTAGGAAATTTTCTCTAGTTTAATTCGTACATAGATACTTTTATCGTAGATTGAGCCAGAAAGGAGATATTTTAAAAAAGTTGTTTTTTGACGCCATTTTTTCAATATGGCGGCAACTTGCCGTTCAAATTTGAGGTGGCAAAGTTGATTTTCGTAAAGAGCACCTCGAAATCTATAAGATTACCAATTTTCAGAATTCCCGGAGTACTGTACCGGCAACAGCCTTTTTTTGCACCAAATGACTGGACTATTTAGAATCTTAGAATTGCTAATTCTAGTCATTTTTTTTAATTCAAAATGGCGTTCTTTGTTAGTGGAGTTTTCTTTTCTTTTCACGAAGGTTTACTCGGACCTGGATTTAAATTATCAAATAATCATGCAGCCCTGGCATTCCAATAAAAATATTTATTGGAATGCCTGTGCTGCATGCTTTTCACTAACAAGAATTCTTTGTTCTCAATTAATTCAAATTTTAAGCGTGAACCTTAGGATTATGATGATCGTCGTGAGATTATAAATCGCGTGGTATGAAGAAGGAAGATTGCGACGACCTCGTTTATCGCTTGTATTTTGTATTGTGCATCGCGCTCCATTGTTTTTCGCTTATAATCGAAACTCCTTCTGTGTTTTGTGCGCGCACGTAGGCGCCTCCTCTCTGATCATTACTAATTCCGTTGTTGCGAGACATGACTTCCTGTCTGTTCTCTTCAGTGCTGTGTGGCTTTTGTGGTGGAGCTTTATCAATACGTCACATGTATGTATATTATGTATTATTTCCCTGAATATTGCTCAAAGTGCATATCGACGTTCCATCCTGACACGCGGCCTGCATGCCGACTTTATTTTATCAAGGATACACGTTTCCATGTTTGTGTTATTTACTGATAATTTAACGGCTGTTCGGTACTGCTTGATATTGAAAACGTCAACTATATTGCAATATTATTGTTTTTATGATGAATGAATTGCAGATTTCGTAGAATTCTTAATTCGTATCGGAAAACATAGCGGGAGATTAGTGATAGCTCTTGATTTAAAGTTTTAATTTCACTTGCTTGCTAATTGATTCACCTTCCAAAATAAAAAAAACTAGTGGTGTATAGCATCGTGCCTTAAGGCAAATTGCTGGAACTTCCCGCACCGTAAAGAAATGTTCGAGGAATATTAAATGTTTTCGAATAGATTATTATTAATACTGTAACATTGTCTAATATTTATAAGAATTATATAAATTGAATCACAAAGTCAAAAATATTTATTTAAAGTATTGTGGGTGTTGTAACGGATATTAAAAAATATTAAATTATAAACTCCCAACATATAAAAATATATCAAATTTATTGACTATAAAAATATTACGATATGAAAAATATACATGACAAGTACAATTGTTTTTTTACAATCATCACTAGCCTGCTTGATTTCCCCACACACTCCCTGCCCAATATTGATCTCACAGTTTAAAAGGAAAATACAGGGAAACCGTTATAAAATGTGGTGGGAAAGCAGATTATAGCAGACCCAGTTGTAATAATACTGGTCAATTACAAATTTCCATGTTTCGTCAGCAGATCCACCGTATGTGGTGCTTCGACCTGCCATTAACTCCATATTCTGCATAAGGTTCTCTGACTAAAAAAAAAAAACATGTGGAAAATTTCCTGAACCTCGATGTCGGTGAACTTCTAAGATTCAGCCTCGATCTAATTGGTATTAGTTATATCAGAATTACTTAATGTTTAGAATGCATAATTTATGGGTACAGTTTCCATTTCTGCAAGCGTTGCATTCGTATCTGATGAGTTCCGATCAGAGAAAGAAGTTGGCTCTTTATATCCAATCAGGATCATTGGTTTCTTTGACATAAGAGTCCAGAATTGTGGAATCCAATAAATTATTATGTCATTTTTGTTTTGACTCGTCGTTGTCACCGATAATGGGAGGTAGCATTATAAGACGATTTGTTGTGTTAACAGAGAAAGAGAGGTTGAATTGAATTCCAATGAAAAGTTCAGGCTCCCAATTATTTTTTCTGTCAGCAATAAACACTGAGGTCTGGGTATACCAAATGAGTAACCTCGGAAGTCTGATCCAGATAGTAAGTGCGTTAACTATGATGGATTGGACTGGACGTACCTTATAGGTCGTCTCTGAAGACCAGTGATTATGGTGCAGCGTCAAATCAATTTTTTTTAAATCCTCGAAAAATAAAACTCTTCTTTGTCTTCATCTCCATCGTCGTGAATCTATTCAGTACATCTCCCCATCAATAGGAATCGAATGTTTTTTAAACCATTCAAATTGGTTGATCCGTGCGCTCGAAAACGTGAACGAAAAAATGCGGACACACAAAACCACACACACACACATCAAGTTTTTCTGAGGTATGCCAAAATATTCAGAAACCTTCAAAACGTCGAGAAATGCAAAAATTTTCATTTTCAATTTTCGGCCCATTACTATAACGGGAAGTTAAAAACATGTAAAATCTCAAATAGATGATTGGAACATAGGAGAATCTTACACAGAATACTATTAATGAGCTGTAAAATGATTATGGCATAACACTCTTTCAAATCTGACAAGGAAATATTTAATTCCAATTATTCAATTATTTGACCTTCAATAAAATTTATGAAATTTTGTTGAAATTTTTTGGAGAAACATTTCCAAAGCCAGAAAAAATCAACTTACAGTCCTATAGGATAATGAAAAATATCTGACCAATTTATGAAATTTTGTTATTGGATAAACCTTTCCAAAGCCAAGAAAAATCAGCTTATAGTCTTATAGGATAATAAAAGATAAAAACATCTGATCATTTGCAAAATTACAAAGAAAATAACTAATATAAAATGAATTATAAATTAATCAAGAGTTGAATGAAAATAAAGATTTAAAAATATTAACTTTTCTGAACTGATTTTTAACGAAGGCACAATATTATAGTTCATATTAGTATAGCTCATAATTAACTTTTTATGATCGTTTACCTTACTACTAAAATATTATTATCATTATTTTTTCTAGCAGAGCGCGTTTTCAATTGCTTTGCTAAGAATTTCTTCCCTACTGACGTTCTTTAATTAGATCCTCGTTAGTGTAATTAAAACTTCGCTGCGTCTGAAAATAGAAAATATTGAACATAAGGCATGGTATATTTGTTAAAATTATTCATTTTTTAGTTAAATTTCAGTGTACACATTTAATGAATTTTTAGGGCAAATTTATATAACTTTATTCCTGGACGATATATACACATGCAATTATCAATTCCATGTGTTAGTTTTGTCCAGCAACAACACTGATGCGTAATTCACTCATACTGCCGACCGTTGACATTCTCATGTTCCATATGGCGCACAAAAATAAAGTTACTTGGTTTGCCGGCGAGTTTAATATATTTATAATTACGACTTGCGGGTATATTATGTCACAAGTCTCTACAATTATTACGGTATTATAAATTTTTTTTTCGCTCATGATTTTGTGTGAATAACCAAGCCGATGTTTAAGATGAGTTTCTTAAAAATAATGGAAAATAAAATTTTAAATCCTGAATATAGACAGACACCATTGCACTGCACTTCACTTTAAGGTAGATGTCTTCATAATTACATGCCTAAAGTTCAAACGTTTCTTAAAAATTCATTATATATTTTTCATAATAAATAGTTTAGCTGCATTTATTATCGATAATGAATTTCTAGTAAACATTAATTTACTCTGTGATATTTTAAATCAAATACATTACTGCAAGCGTCACCTGTGATTAAAATCACTATTTAGTATCTCAAGTATTTGCACTTTTTACTGGTATGAAATGAATAGTCATGATTTGTAATGATGTGAAATAAAATTTCATAACATTAAGAACCGATTTGAGTTTAATTCTTTTATACATACACTATTTCATGTTTAAATTTGCAATTATTCTTGCGGTATTAAGTTCTCGAATAGCCTGGAGCTTTATTCAGATCATCAATCATTTAATCAGTTTCAATACTATTATTAATTGGCGTTTGCGCAAATGTGACCTAGGTATTTTAAAGGTATTTTAAATTGCTTAAGTCACGAATTACATATTTACATATGATTATTTTAAATTATTCTGAGATGTAATCAATAAGTTTGAGAAACAAACCTGCATTATGGGACCACTACGAACATTAACCCGGTTAATATTTTCTGGAGTTTTTTATATTTTCAAGGACAGTAAATATTTTTTTTAAAGTTTTTAAAACAAAATGTCTTAGAGATAGAACTTAGTTTTAAATTTCGATTGGGTATTTTGCGAATAGGTTGCATACTAATTATCACTCTAATAAGCTTAAAATAGCTTGAAGTTTGAATAATTTAACCAAATGAAATTCATGTCAAATACTTTGAACACATTGAATAGACACATCTGAACCTGGCGATCTGTTACAAAACCTTCAATGCAATGATTCGGCACGCATTTTTTTGCTCCTTGCGTAACCAGCATTGTAACACTACATAGTTTAGTAGAAATGAATAATAATAATAATTGAACAAGACTATAGAAAATAATATAGAGAGTACATTGACACTGCTGTCTCTTCCTGCCACTGTGCTCTAATGTCAACACACAATGAGAAAATAAATAAAGATAAATATCTAACATTTTTATCACTATCCCGGTGTTTGAGCAAACAAGATACAGGATGTATCTTATTTAATGTTATTACTTAATATGATAATTATATGTAAGATGTATCAATTTATTCGAATTGGTTAAATTATTATTGATCCTTTATAAATGATCTTATAATTTCTTTATAAGAAAGATATAAATGATATTAGTATATTTGTTTTTGAATCAAGTAGTAATCCAATTTACATTAAGATCATAACTAAATAGAACATATACATTAAAAATGTGTTCAGCGATCAATGAAGGCGTTAATTCAGTTGTGGAAAGTTGCCAAATATTTGATAATTGGTATAAAATAGAGTTTATTTTAATTTAGTTCACCTGAATCGTTCAATGAATGATTTGCTTAGTTATTGCAGTAGAGTAGAGCGGGGCTTAAAGGTCCGCAGTGAAACAGGTCTATCAGCGATATCTCAAAAACAAGCAAAGCTAAGAATTTTTTAAAAATATTTGTAAGTAGAGAGAAAAAGATGTATAATCGGACATCACCTTGATTCTTACGACGTATATAAACGGCAAGGTTTGAAAATACATAACAAAAGTATGATCTTTCGTTGTTAGTTTTTTGTGAGCACTGTTTTTTAGTTTACGAGACCTTTTTTCATATAAGCTCTATAAAAGCTCACACCTGGATGGAGTAAGAAGAACCAATGAAACATTTTTCATGGAAAAGTGTAAACAATAAAAAATATTAAATAAAATAATACATTGAGTTTAAAAAAGAAATTTTATAAAAGATAAATTAAATAAATAGTTATTCGAACTCTGCTGATGAATACTTCTGACGAAATACCAGATCAAGATTATATAGAGTTATCTTTGTAAAAAATATATCTATGAAATTTATATTTTGCATTAATTGAATAACGTAACTAAATAATTCGTATTATTCATTCAAAATAAAAAATATGGCATTGGATCTATTTTCCCCCTGGCAGTCTTGTTATACCCCATAGACTGAATAAAAAGGCACATGAGAAAAGTGGTAAAAAACACATTCCTATAATAAGGAATTACCTGGAAATTTTACTTTTAGTTCATTTGGTTTGTACAGTATAGTTACTTCAAGTTAAATTGGATATTTGTTCCCCGCCCTACCCTATAAAATTTTTGTGCCACAAAATATATTTCAAACTTGTTTTAGAATTTAGATTTCTATATACAGTTTGAAGTTTTAATGAGTATTTTATGAGTCCGTGCCGCTCAAGTTCGATGACAATATTTATTTATAGCTATATTTTTATTTCATTTGTGCTCTTTATTTGATGTGGTATTAAAAATACGTCGAAGAAAAAGAAATGGGAGTGTATTTTATGGCATTCGCAAATGCCATCGGCCATAAATGACATAAATATACAGAAATGTAGGTATATGATTTTTGATTATACTTCATGTGCTATTATTAAAATATAAATTTATTTATAGTATCCATTCTTTGGACAATTCGAAATTCTTAAGCTTCTGATCGAAATGGTGTGATTTAATTATTGGGACTGTATTTGAAATATTGGCATTTGATTTCTTATTATTTTGGTATGAAAATTTTAAATTTACCTTATAATTATGTATTATGATTTTTTTATGTGTATGTATGTGTGTGTGCGGATACAAATTTTTGTCGACGATTTCGAGAACACCGATCAACCGATTTGAATCATTCAAAAAACATTCGATTTGTACTGATAAGGAAACGTGCTGATTAGTTTTTGGCAAAGGCAGGTCTAGCCGTTCCGAAGATACGGGGCAAAAGGTGCCAACAATGGCAACTCAGTTTTTAAGAGAACAGAGCGTCCGATTTTAATAATTCAAAAAACATTTTACTTGTATTGATAAGATGAAGAATTGATCAAATTTTCATGAAGGCAGGTCTAGCGGTTTCGGAGATCTAATAAAAAAAGTAAAAAAAACGCCATTTGGCGGTCAAAAATGATCATTAGACATATGCGCATCAAATTATCAGATATTATACAGAGATTTTAATAATAAGTATAAATTTTGTTTACATTCCTATGGGTTCCGTACCAATGTTTATCCGTTAGATGCAGTTAAAGCAGTTTTTTTAATTTTTTTTTTTTTAAAAAGTAATTTTTTGTCAAATTTGTAGTTTCTCAAAAATCTAATTTTTTCGAAGTAAATTTTTTTCAAAAATGTTAATCGTTTTTGAAAAAATAATAATAATTTTTGGTACGGGAAGTTCCAGCAATTTGCCTTAAGGCACGACGCCATGCGCCCCACTTGTTTACATATAAATTGCAATCTGTCTATAAATAGACATTGAGTAATTGATTTGGAAATTAACAGTGGTATTATCTAGAAGGAAAACCCAATGGTTTGCCTTGTATTTTTGTACTGCATTCTAATCTAAATTTTATCTTATTTTACAAAAATGAATAAACTATAGTATACACATAAAATTATAAACACGAGTACACTGAACATACAGCATATCTAGTATGTTAAAACATAAGCTAAATAATATATTGTGTTCTCGCCTATTGTCTTAAATTAATTAAACGGATTCTCGTCAGGCTCAGATTTTACGTGGTATTATACAAATTTGCTATAAGTTCATTTTCATGTTGCTCGACTTTGTCCTGTAGCTAAAGGCTTTCTCCTCTCTCTGATTGTGTATTGGTGTCCTGATGAATTAACCATGTTGGGACATATCTTGGTGTGGATATTGCCTGCCGAAGTATATTATTTTGGAAACGTTGTAATATTTGTAAATAGCTAATTTTGGCAGAATGTATTATTCATTAAAATACACTGTGTATGTATTGCTTTCTTAAAAAGCTATGTGTATGTATTTAATTAATAAGATTTCTTTGACGGATTTAAAATAAGATAAACTATTTCGATTAGTTTTGTTAACTACAAAATGAAAGTTTGATTTGCTCTATAGTCAAAATATAAACAGTCATCGTTGCAGGAGAGTAAATGTCAAAGTATATTGCGGATGTCTTTACTCTTTTAATTCTAATCCGAGGTGCTGGCTATCGGGCACGTTTTCAACGCCCAACATTGGCGCCCGCTGTCGTCTTTGGCACATGAATCATATTTTCCTAGTAGTAGGAGGATTAGGTGTTTTTATCAGGGATGGGAATCGAATTTCGAATTCGATAATTTATAAAGGTTTATCAAACTATATAATAGATCTAGCAATTTATCGAAGCTTTGCATAGTTCAACGGTCTTTAATTTGGCTTTGTACTGAAAGTTTGTCAATTTCTGACCTGCAATCGAACTTCAACTAATATGAAATCGGTTAACTGGAAGTATTTTGAATCAAATATAAAGCACGCTTTTCCGATTATTTAAAATTTTATGGTTTGAAATATTAAAATGTTGTTTCCTAAACATGTCGATTTTTTTAAAACATTACGTTTTGATGCAATTTGTTTAACAAACGTTAAAATAATTTTCATTACATGCGATAATTCGTGCTATCTTCGCATACAATGATTTTCCTATCTCCGGCGGATGCATGCGCTATTTACGGTTGTGTTAGCGACTTTTGGATGCAAAGTAATGCAAGAAAATTGTTTATTTAAAAATAATATATAAATAAAATATATATTTATTTCTTTATACATATAAATTAGCGTGGCTTTATAAAGTATACTGATATATGTATACTATATATTACAAACGACAACCAGTGGTGGATTCAGCTTTGGCGCCAAGGGGGGGGGGGTCACATAATTAAATTATGTATAGAGCATATATTCGCAATACAATTAGAAAATCCTTAAATTTTAGGAGTCTTTAACTCCGCCGTTCGTCTATAATAAGTTACATATTGAAGTTATAAAATGTGTTTGGTAACAAAATACAATCCGCTTAGTATGACATCGAAGGGACGCCGAAATCTCGTCATACTAACCGGTTGTCATACAAAACATACTGAAGAAAAACTTTTTAATATGTAAATATGTTACATGTTTCAGTAATTTAAAAGAAAAGCCTATATATATATATACATTTTAATTAAAAATAAAAATGACACATATTTAAATTTAATATGAAATAAAATTGGCATAGGGTAGGTCGGGGCACAAAGGTCCAATTTGACTTACAGTAATTATACCGTCTAAAACCAATGAACAACACTTAACAAGCATCTATCGAACTATGTACAGAAAAAATTTCACATAATTCCTAATTATATAAATGTTATATTTTTTACTATTTTTTAAAAATTTGGTAACTGACCCATTTTACCTCACATACGGGATAAAGTGGGACAACCAGGGGGCGAACAAATGCAATTTCTCCTATTAAATTTTAAAGGGATTTTACGCTACATTATTGAACCAATGCAAAATATTAATTCTGTGGGTACATTTGTTACATAGATTTGTTACAGATAACACAGTATATTACATTGATCTGCTATTGATCAGAAATATTCATCAGAAGAGCCGGAATAACAATTTAATTAATCTCTTGTAAAATTGCTTTTTTTATAACTTTACTATTTTATTGCTTACACCTTTGCCAAAGTAAAGGTTCAGCTGGTCCTTTTTATCCCACTCATGACTTTGCTATCAGGAGATAAGCAGCACATAAGAATAAAGGTGTTGGCTGGTTATACATTCATACATTTTTTGCCCACTACTATCAAATATTTTTGTTAAAAAAAATCTAATTTTATTTGTGTACGAGCTATCCGTGGTGGACCATTAATAATTGGTCTACCCTACCCATAAACATACAAATGTGATGTTTTAATGTAAGTAATCAGTAATTTTTTATTGATTTCTTTACATAATTTTATTGTAAAAACAGTCCCTGGTGCTATTGTGCACAAAAGACATAGCAATTGCTTTCGTAGACTTGGCCACATCATGTAAAATCATGACGGTCATTATAATTGGACATATTTTTATGCAAAAATGGGTCATTATAAGCGACATGTCAATGTAAGCGATGTCAATATATCCGACTAGACAGATGTTTGTTTAAGGTTTTTTATATGGAAACTAAACTTCCTAGTGCGATTACGTCATAATAAGCGGTTGTCAATATATCTGGCGTCATACTAATCGGATTCTACTGTACATAAATAAAATCATTATGAAGTAATTTTATTGATGAATTAGTGTTCTATATAAGTCTTAAGACATGCTCAGGGAGGGTTCATGACCCCCATGACCCACCCCCTGGATCCGCCACTGCTGACAACTGTAATATGCATTTATGATTGTAGAAAACTTGGTTCTAAGAAGTAGTGTTCATATTGTTTTTATATGAAAACCTTAATTCAATATGGATATAATTCCATTTATGCATATACATATCATTACAATTTTGCTTACTTATATATTTCTTTGTTCAATTGCAAAATAGAGTAATGTTTCAGCATTTTATTATTCTATTCACACAAGGTGCTTCCCATGGTATCCGATAGCTGTACTGACAAGGACGGCCGGGCGTCATATTTCTATTTCGTATATTTTAAAAAATAATTTATCTTCTGGATTATTGGCTTTAACAACAGTCAAATGAAATAATTGTAATAATATAAATATTTTTTCTTATAGTTTTTTATTATAGTTTACTTTATCAGCTTTTGAATAAGATCATTGTTACAATATAAATCATTAATCATTGTAGTTTTGAGAAATAATGTCTGCTATAGTGAATTGATATTTAAAATTTTTCAAATTTAAAGAATTAACCTACCAGAATTATTGTTTTGCTAATGTAATTACTGTCTCGTCACCGCCAGGAACATTAACATATTTAAAGATTGACTATTAATTAAAAATTCGAGATAACATTTTAATCATTTTATTTTTTGTGTAAACATTAACTCTAAGATGTGAAATTTATTTCATTATTACCTTGTAATAAAATTATATTTTTCATTAAGTTTTACAAATATCCTCATTTTCAAGTTATGTCTATCATTAATGTATATAATTGCTTTTCAAGATCTAATGTGAAAGTACCGGTGTGTAGAAGTAATCATCTTTTTCAAAGTACTTAGTTTTAATTATTGGCAATATTGGCAATAGATCTTTTCAAAAATATTAGTTATATGAAAAATCACCTGTACTATCCTGGCATTTCATAATCCTGTGCATAATTTATCAGCTAATGTAATACGAAGTTTCATGTGGGTTTTAGCATAAACTTGTACAAATATTTTTTTTATCACAATTTAAACTATTCTGATGCAAATGCTCCATTTCCAAAGCTAATAATAATCAAGAATTTTTTATAAAAATATATTTCAAGTTATTTAAGTTATTTAAAGCACAAGATAAGAATGATATGAATATTCATTGTTTGAACTTTCTACGTACATATTGAATGAAATTGTCATATTCTGTTTTGTCATTATTTATAATATTGCAAGAGAATTACGAATTGTTGATATTAATTATTTACTTTCTGAAGCTAAGTTAATATATTATCACAGAGAGAAATTATTAGCAATTATTAACTCCCGCAGGGCAAGTTATAGTAATCGCAAAAAAATCGAAAATGAAATTTTTTATATATCTTTACATTTCAAAACCTTCTGAACATTTTAGCATACATTAGAAAAAATAGTTGTGTGTGTGTGCGAATACAAATTTTTGTCGACATTTTCGGGAACACCAATCAACCGATTTGAATAATTTAACAAAAACATTCGATTCGTATTAATAAGGAGACGTGCTGATTAGTTTTTGGCGAAGGCAGGTCTAGCCATTCCGAAGATACGGGGCAAAAAGTGCCAAAAATGGTAACTCAGTTTTTAAGATCGGATCGTCCAATTTTAATAATTCAAAAAACATTTTACTTGTATTGACAAGATGAAGAATTGATCAAATTTTTATGAAGGCAGGTCTAGCGGTTTTGGAGATCTAATAAAAAAAGTAAAAAAAGGCCATTTGGCGGTCAAAAATGATCATTAGACATATGCACATCAAATTATCAGATATTTTATAGAGATTTTATCAATAGGTATAAATTTTGTTTACATTCTTATGGGTTCCGTACCAATGTTTATCCGTTAGACGGCGTCGCGGCGCTTATGCGCTTTGACATTTTGTCTCTATGCGTTCAAAATTTCCAAAATATGTCAAAATAAAGAAAACATTGTTTTTTCAATATTTTTTTTTCAAACGTTTTTTTTTTCAAAAAGTTTTTTTTTTCAAAAAGTTTTTTTTTAAAAGTTAATTTATAGTTTCTCAAAAATCTTTTTTTTTTAAGTAATTTTTTTTCAAAAATGTTAATCGTTTTTAAAAAAATAATAATGTTTGGTACGGGAAGTTCCAGCAATTTGCCTTAAGGCACTATGCCATGCGCTTCACTAGTTATTCTATATATTTAGAGAAACTGCGACCCATCCGATTAGTAAAATCATAATCAATTTCACAATTTATAATAATAATTATTTTCTATGGTATTAAATAAATTTTAACAGGCTTCAAATATATATATTTAGTGATTGCATAATGTTAATTTCTAGCGTTAATTAATTGCATTAATAATTAATGCAATTTATAATTTAAGAAATAATTTAATTTGTATTTTCATTATACAATTCAATAAACTGATCAAGATTTCTGGAGTAAATTTCTTCAGTATAATAATCAAACTATTTCTTTCATTTTTCAATGATATGCAGAAAAACTAATTCAAAGTAGGAAAATACAAAAATGCAAATATTTTATTTATAATTTCCAAGTTTTTATGTATGGAAAAAGTTGAAAAATACATTCTAATGATTTGCATATGATAATATCTATTGTTTTAATAAAATATGTCATTTCATATCATGAAAGCTTGCTTTATTTTTCATTTCTCTAACATTGAAGATTTGATAAAATGTATATTTTGCATAAAACTGTTTTCTTCCAATGTATGAACGTCCAAATTATCTTCGCGGTAAAAACGCGAAGAACTTTTTCTTTACAAATAGTTAAAAATATAAAAATACGTTGGTTGTCCATCATCAATTGAAGTGGGTCTTTTTTGTATTTAAGTTTTACAATCTCATAGGAATGCCGATAATACTCTAAGAATATTCTCCGTAATTACTTCATTACAAATTTTATTCTTCCTTTTCTACCACCTGATCAGCAAGTTCTCCAGAAGCTCGTAGAATTTTTATCAAATCGATGATTAATTTTAATCACAGCCACTATAATTTCTCTAACAAAACATGAATCATAATGATGTATATGTTATAGAAATATCGATAAACCGTCATTAGAATGTCAATCACATCTCTGTCTTTTATGCAAAACGCGTTTGTGTGCGTCTAAATGTGCACCGAGCAGGAAATCATGTCCTCTGGGCAAAACATAAAGTACGCTGGCGTTGGTTGATATAACTTCTACCAAGGGCTTCTCTGCTACATTAAAATAATATCCTTACATTGTGTAAGTTCAGAGATGATTACAATTATAAATATTTTTATGGATGGTTATGGTCTTTTTCTACGTTGTTCTAACATTATTAGAGTTATATTAACCTCATTTTAATAACTTTATTATTGCAATGTAATTTAAATAAATCGATTCCTAACTTATTAGACTGATTATGCTTGTAGTAGGTATGAATAATATATGTATTTTTACTGCTAATGAGTAAAAAAAATCGATACATTATTCTAACCAAATAACTTTATATTATGCTATTTAAGATTTAGATTTTTTTGTTCGTCGTTGAGACATATTCTTGAATGTTTATTTTCAGCCAATCGTCGAAATAAAAGAAAACAATAATAAAATTTTCATTTATCCGTTTCCATACTCTTATGTGTCATCATTCAGCAATTTTTTTATGTTTTACAGTATCTAAAAGAATTTGTACAAAGTTTAAAAAAGGTTAAATTTAAAATATATTTAGATTAAAAATGACAATAAAAAATTAAAAAAAACAAATTGTTATTATATTATTGTTTATTTCTATTTTTTTTTTAATTTGTGGTATTATTTTTCCTTGTGTGGTATGCATTCAATTTCTTCAATACTGTAAAACATAAAAAAAATGCTGAATGATGACACACAACAGTGTCGAAACGTACAAATAAATAATTTATTATTTGTTTTCTTTTATTTCGACGATTGGCTGAAAATCAACATTCTAGAATTGAATGATTCTATTTATAAAATTACGAAATAATTATAAAACTTAAGCTATTAACTTACCGTAGGGTAAGTTATAGTAATCGTAAAAAACTAACAAATTTTTATATATCTTTACGTTTCAAAGCTTTCGGATATTTGGCATATCTTACATTGAAAAAATGGTTTGTGTGCGTGGGAGATTACAAATTTTTGTCGATGATTTCGTGAACGGATCAACAGATTTGAATGATTAAAAAGTTTCATTTGTATGAAACCGATTATTTTTGGGCAAAAAAGTCTATCGGTTTTGGAGATTCAATGAAAAAAGTAAAAAAAGCCATTCAAATATGATTTTTAGTCATATGGACATCAAATTATCAGATATTTCAATAATAAAAACAAATTTTCTAAAAAAGTAAGCATATATTGCGGACAAATATGATCATTAGTCATGTGGACATCAAATTGTCAGATAGATTAATAATAAAATAAGTTTTTCGTACCAATGTTCATTCGTTATATTGCGACCCGGCGCTTACGCACTTTGATATTTTGTCCCTAAGCAGCTAACGCAGCGCGATTGCTTTCAAAAAAAGTTCAAAATTTCCAAAACATGTTGAAATATGAAAAAAAAAATTTCAATAAAGTCCTTTTTTAAAAATGAATTTCTATTAAAATTTTTTTTTTGAAAAGTCCCAGCAATTTTCCTTAAGGCACTATCCCATGCACTACCAGTTGTACTTAAATTAATAATTATATATATTTTGAACCTAAAAAATATTTATTAATGCATAATGTCCTCTATCAGATACCAACCCAGTCTACCCTAAGGATGCATTATTATTGATTAATGAAAAACCGTACGTGGGCAGAGTTTGTTCTTAAAATAGCTAAATGTGAATAGTGACATGTAAACATGAAAAAAAAAACTAAAGATGCCATGTCCACACATAGCAACTTTTATGGTATATACATTAGCATAAGCTAAGAGTGAATATGCTTAGGTTATATTTTACATATGAATCAATATTGCATAGTATTTCCTCTTAAGTTTAAATTTAATTTCATATAATAAAAGAGCACAATCAATTTATTTTATCTGATTCAGATTTTGATATTATTTTGCTATAAAAATGTAATAATTTATGTTGACTGATTTTGGTTTGGAACTTGATGGTTGAACGGCAGCATTATTTGATAATTATTTGCGTAAACATTCCAATAAATAACCTTTTAGTTTATTTACGTTAAAATAAACCGAACTTTGCATATGTGCATCAGGTTTAAGTATTTATAAATGCACTTTTATGAACTTTTTCATGAAATATTTTATACATACTTCTATATTACTGAATGTAAACGAACACTTTTACTCTAACTGACTGAAGCATTACTCTGGTAATTTCTTTTTCAAAATACTGAAACGCCAATCGTCAGAGAGACGAGCTAATGATAGTGATAAAGATACGAACATCTAATACTTTGCTAAGGAGGAATAAACGTTCAAAAAATCAAATTGCTAGTTCACAATGATCTTGAAAGTATGCTCGTTTTGTTTTACATTCTGGGTCCGTTAACTTTCACAGAATACCAATTTTCTGTAATCTTGGTCTTTATGAGATACTGTTTGTACTGCCTTTGTGCTGATTCATTGTTTTTGTGGTATTCATACATTACCATATTAGATATTTATAACAAAGTTACTTTCGATCATTTGAAGTTAGAATTGTAAGGCGAATAATATCAAAGCATCAATGGTAAAGTAAAACTTTATATAAAAAACTAAAGAAACTAATTTATGAGTATAATAGATAATGCCTTCCATAAACTTAAGACCTTAGATTGTTATGCACCTCGCTGTGCGTTTTAAAAATTAAATTAAGTTTTTTTTATTTGTATATAATAAAATTAACATTTTACATGTGTTATATGGTGAGAACAAATGCTTTCTTTACAACATCCAAATGCATATTTGGGATGCATTATTTATCTGAAATTGATTATTCGAGTATTTCTACTGCGCAGTTGTTAACTGTACGGGAATATTAATGATGTTGATTAAAATAGGTTTTAAATATTTTTTTTTAAATTTAATTCACTATTATTTTATAAAAATAACAGTAATACACCAATATAAATACTTCATTGTATGTTTTCCTTGGTTAAACTCATGTAATTCTTTTCACACATAAGTATATATTTTCGTAATATATAACCATTTGTTTTTGTTTACAATCAGTAAAATCTTTTGTTTTTTTATTTAAAAAAATGGGTTTGTTTACAGAACAATATAGTTCTTTTTCACTACATTTTGAAAACAAGCCGCCCAATGTTTTTATAACCAAAGTCATAATGTCATTTGATTGTTTTTGGTAAGTTTCGGTTTACAAAGGGTTTCATATAATTATATTCGGGGGTATTCTTGGACTGAAAACACATTTACACAAATACAGTTATCTCCACGCCCCGCTGGGCTAGTATTGTATGTAGTAATGTATTTTTAAGGTTAAATTAATGCTAATATTTAAAATATTCTAAATGTTAGAAAGTAATGTTTTTTTTATTAGAACATGCTAGTGCATATTATATTCTATTTTTTCAAAGTCATATTATATTTTCTGATTAGATTTTACTCTCCATAGCAGAATAGCTTATAAAATTTTATGTAATTTTGATTGCTGTTTATTAATCATAAAAAAAAAAAAAAAAAGATTTTACTCTGGTATTATAGACTCTGATTAAATTTTACTCTGCATTTATATTCTGCAACTATGCTTGAATATTATTGAATTTAATAAAAATGACCACTTATATTCAATTTGTTAACTTTCCGCCAAAATCTAAAATGAAAATTTTTATATATCTTTACGCTTCAGAGGTTTCTGAACATTTTGGCATACCTTAGAAAATTTTGATTTGAATAATTAAAAAAAACATTCGATTCATATTGATAAGGAGACGTGCTGATTAGTTTTTGGCAAAGACAGGTCTAGTCGTTGCGAAGATATGGGGCAAAAAGTGCGAAAAACGGTAACTTAGTTTTTAAGAGAACGGAGCGTCCGATTTGCATTTTAATAATTCAAAAAACATTTTACTTGTATTGACAAGATGAAGAACTGATTAAATTTTTAGGAAGGCAGATATACCGGTTTCGGAGATGTAGTAAAAAAAGTAAAAAAAATGCCATTTGGCGGTCAAAAATGATCATTAGACATATGCACATCAAATTGCCAGATATTTTATGGGAGATTTTATTAATGTGTATCAATTTTGTTTACTTTATATGGGTTCCGATATAAAGTTTGTACGTTGTACGTTGGACGGCGACGCGACGCTTACGCGCTTCGATATTTCGTCTCTATGCAGCAGAAATAGTGCGATTGCGTTGAATAAAAGTTCAAAATTTCCTAAATATTTGACAATAAAAAAGAAATCCAAAACATTTTTTTTTCAAAAATTTAATTACTTTCAAAAATTTAAAATTTCTCAAAAGTCTACTTTTTTTAAAGTTTAAAAAAAAATCATCTTTTTTAAAAAATTTAATTTTTGGTACGGAAAGTTCCAGCAATTTGCCTTAGGGCACGATGCCATACACTACTATTTTTTTTTTTCAATTGCATTACTTAACATTTACGATGAATGACTTTGATAAATTGATACGGATTTATGGTTAAAGTAATAAGTTATGTATTTTATTAGATATTAATTTGTTAGCCAATAAAACTTTAATTAAAAAAGTTTCTTTAATGCAATGCCCGTGACTTGATAATTTCAACTCAATGTTGAAAACGACTGCAAAGCAATATGCATAATCTTTAAAAACTAGAACCATATGGCGACCTATACTGGCTTGCCCCGCAGAACTCGTAACGACGCGTGTGCTCACCATGTGCGACAACCCTAAAACTCGAACTGCCTCGGAATAAAACATGGGAAAGATGTTATCTGGACAAAACTGCAAATGTAGAACACTTTTTCACCTATATAATATTTAAACACAACTTTGTGGGAAACCATTCTAAATATAAAATGGTAAGGGGTTGTGATTTCCAAACAGTTTTTGCGCTATCTATTTATATCTTATTTAGTGGAAAATTACTAAAATCGGTTTGCCAGTTTGTTCCTAGTTTAAGAATCCTAGATCAAATACGATATTAAATACAAAACATAATGTAAACATACACCAACTTAATTATATTATGATATCTTAATTAAAAGAAGTTTTAAAAGTGCATATTTTTTATATAGAATTATATTAATTATATATTTTTCTAAAGTGTTTGTAACTTATGACTCAATTGTGATTTGTAAGAAAAATCATATTCAATAAATTTTAATAATCACAATAAAGATGTAGTTGTTGAAAGTTTGAGAACAGTATCATTGTAATTTCGCCACATGTCATTGTTTCATTAACCATAGTTACATTATACGGTTATTATGATTGTTTGTGTAAACATCATTATTTATTGATGTTTAATGAGAAATTACTAGTTTATTGTTGTTTGGTCTTTATTACTTTCTGCTTTACTACGAAAGAAATTGTTTTTTGATTAACTATATAAGGAATTTATTAAACGGGGCGAACACATGCCTATTTTTATGATTCTGCTGTGAAATAGACATAAAATGTCCTGCTGTGAATAAACGAAAACAATTAATATTATATAGATATTTCGCTCATTTAATGCATGATATATGGAAATATTCAGTATTAAATGAAATTGAATATACTTTAGCAAATATTGCATAATAATCATGAATTACGAATAAAATAAGTTTTTTAAAACTTTTATTTTATTTTAGTAATCAGAAATTGATAACAAGAGAAAAATTTAAGAATTGTTATTAATTTCTTTTAGTGCACTACATTCATTTTTTTTTTTTGACGTTGAAGCTTTCAATCTACTGTTAACGCATGGCTGGATAATGTCTTCTATATATTAAAATATGTCATAATAATTTAAACTTGCTTATATCATCATTTAGACCTTTAGATCAATATTATCCGTTCTTGCAACATTTTAATTGGACCTTGTTATTTTTTTAATTTAATTGAACATTTGACAACTAGTTGTTATTCACTTTTATTTGTAGATCTTGATTTCTGTGAAAAGAGTTAATTAACAAAATTAAATAATAAGATAAATGTTCTGTTTTGAAGATGGATTTATGGCACTAAATACTTTTTTCTTTATTATCTTATGTCTAACAATAAGCACTTAAAAAGGTGTATTTTTTACTTTACTTAATCGTCAATCTTTTGATTTATCTTTGTTATAGATTCTTTGTTAACTTATTGATTTATAATTTTATTCATTCATTATTCCTTGTTGGTTCCTGCGTTATAGTCCAGGTCTCTGATCCATACAGTATGTAACATCCACTAGTTTTAACTCCCTTCTTGTTGGAGTGTTCAGACCCTTTTCTTAATGAGCTATTGAAATAATTTTAAATTATATGCGCAATATCACAAATTATTATAATTACTTACATAATTTGTAAGTTATTTTATTAAATTACATAAAAATTAGGTATGCAGTTTTTAATTAGTTGATTAAGTAATTGGAAATAAAACTTAACCGCTTTTTATTGAATACTGTATTGCTTATGATACGATTTCGAAAATATGAGACTCTATATCTTTGTAAAAATATCTTTCGCGCTCAACTTTCTTTGATGGTTTTGGTTTATGTGAAACGGGTATCTCAAATGTGCAGTAAAATTGATCTTTTAGTTTAGCATATGGTCTCTATGTTATGCACGACTGCTTTCCGTATTTTATTACCTTCGGCAGTAATATTAATATATATGCACCTATATATATTTTCGTTTTAAATTTAAAATAACAATTTGTGTTGGGTATACCAATGATATTTCCTCATTTTAATACTTCTTAATTATATTTATGTTTGAAATTTAAATGGATCAACATATCAGGAACATTAATAATTATAATATGATTATAGAAATTATAAGAGAAGATATTGTAGAGTGCAGTCATTGTTTTGTAAATGTAAACCACTCATTTAAATTTACTATAAACGTATTTTGTTAATAATACATTATCAACTCAAATAAGCAATTTAATGCAGATCTTCTCTGTTGCTCGACAAATGACTCCCAATATTTAGAATTAACAATTTATTTTTATCATTCATTAAAAAAAAAACGATCACGATAGTATTGAAAAATGTTTGTAGCCGTTTACAAACACACGTTGTTTATAAATATATGCAACGGCGAGTATTTGTATTTTGTATGCAAGTGAATGCCAGATTCAAGACGTTATATTATTACTTTTTAAAATTCTCGTTGCGTTCACCTAATTATATATATTTGTTTCGGGTAATGTTAGGCACTGAGTTTTAGTCTGAAGTATCGAATATAGAATGAAGACTATTTTATAGAAGAACTTACTTGAAATGTATAAACTATTAATTGGTAGGAAACATTTCTTGTTATCAAAATACTAAAAAAAATCCAATACTTTTAACCATTTCTCATACAAATTGGAAAAACCATATAAGATAGTATAATTATACTGAGAATATGAGAAATAACAATTTTGTGAGGAAATGAAACATTGCAAAATTCATACAACAAGTATGAATTACAATACAATTCAGACAACACTGTATTTTGATACATATTTTAAAAATAATATCACAAGATTTTTGCTTATCGTAGATCTTTTGCATATGTTTTATTATTTTCATTTACAATATTGTCATATTGTTTTCATTTGGGAAATATTTTTGTTATCGATAATAATGCCTATTAAACTTTTTGCTGTTTGTTTTCAACTTGGTTTGCTTTATTTGCCAACAAGCTCTTTTCTTGTAAGATCAGTCGTGTGCAGATATATCCCACGCGTAGAAATTGACCCGAGATGAAAGGAACAAAAGGCTCCACTGAGAAAAGACCGCGACGTCTTCAATACGTCTTGAATCTGGCATTCACTTGCATACAAAATACAAATACTCGCCGTTGCATATATTTATAAACAACGTGTGTTTGTAAACGGCTACAAACATTTTTCAATACTATCGTGATCGTTTTTTTTAATGAATGGTAAAAATAAATTGTTAATTCTAAGTATTGGGAGTCATTTGTCGAGCAACAGAGAAGATCTGCATTAAATTGCTTATTTGAGGTGATATTGTACTTATCCTTAGATGTACTTATGTTAAGTATAGTATTTTTTCGTTTCTTGGTTCATATTCGTTATTTGATAGCATTTCAAGTGCTTTTATGAATGCTAGTTCTTAAAATTATTTTCATGAATCTTTAATTAAATTCAAACAAATTTGATTGTAACACCCAATTGTGAGACAAATATAATCACCAGAGTTCATTTGAATATATGCTTTACATATCCATGTATGTACATATAAAACATCCCTAGATTTCTACATAAATATATTGTTACTAGCTGACCCGGCAAACGTTGTTTTGCTAAGTAAGGTATATTCTAAACAATTTCTAGAGAATCAAAAATATTAGTACTTTAAGTGTATAAGGATATGTTGTTTGAATGCTATAAACCCCATTAGTTTGTCTATATTTTATCAAAACAATCAAACTGGAAGTTTTATACACTTTCTATAGAAAACATGGTATAATCCAATTCAAGTCATTTTTAGTCTTTCGACTTATTGATTACGTTTCAAGTTTTTCAGATTCTTTTCTGATTCAGGATTTTGTGTATAATTGTAAATAATACTAATGACCTTATACAAAAATTTCAAATTTCTGCGAGGAGAGATAGAAAATGAATTAAACATTCCTTCTTTGACTTGCTTTTTGGAAAGTTCAAATAACATTCGATGAATCAAAGTAAATTTAACCAAAAGTATATATGTAGAGCAGGGCGAGGCACAAAGGTCCAATTTGACTTTGAGCAAATATAAACTATATTGAGAAAATCATAACAATTATATCACAACAAGAAACACATATCAAACGAACAGTTATCTGAGTTCAGTAAACTGCCTTCTACTTCATCATTGTAGAAATGTGTTATTTTGTCTTTCAAAAATTTGTTATCTAGACCTTTTAACCCTATAGGCGGGGTAACTTGAAACGGGCAGGTGGCAAAAACGTTTGAAAGCCTTATCATAGTTTTAAAGGTATTTTACAAAATAATTACATTTTAACTAATGCTAAAAATCTACCAACGGAAGAAAATACTTTTATAATGGATTTTCAAAGATTACCGTTTATCTCCCCCATTTCAAAGATTACCGTTTTCAAATCAAGGTTGTAGCTGGTTATACATCTTCTTTCCTCTACTTTTAAATATTGTAGTTAAACAATGCTTAACTTTACTGATTTTTGACACATCGGTGATGGACCTTTTTAATCCCGGACCTTTATATATTACTTTTTTTCTGCGATAAATTCTGGGGAATTAGAACTGGAAAAATGTTATTTGACAAAATGTCCATTTGATCGATACCAAATTTAGGTTAACATGAATTTAAATAACATGAATTAAAAATAATATAACCTAGAAAATGTTTCATAAATACCAATGAGTATATAATTATACAAATGAGATCTTTCAGAGCACCGTGTTTGAGAAAAATATGCCAAAAAGTGCATTTTGATATTAACATTTCAAAAAAGTTGATATTTTGAGTTTCTAGTAACACTTGCGGCCCGTTTAATAACGTTTTTATGTATAAATAAAACTACAAACAAAACTACTTACTACAATTTAATCATAACTAAAATCACGTAAAACATCCTATTAAACGTAATTGAATATCATTTGTCAAAAACGTTTGACATTTCACGGATTAGCAACCGTCCATTGTTTTATTTAGATTACGCTTCTACAAAAATTTTCAAATTAAAAATAAAAAGTTTCTACGCGGATTTGAAATAATTTTTCACCTTTTGGACTTTCTCTGGATTGGCTCGAATTTTTCAAGACTAAGACTGGCCAAATCGATTCAGCCGTTTTCGAGTTTTACTCGGACATTTGAAAGAGAGCTCCATTTTTATATATAAGAAGATTACGGCAACAATACTTACGACAAATAAATTCAAAGCAAAACATTATACTTTGACAGGGATTTGGGTATATTATATAGAGTAAATAAAATATGTAGTTTGGTACATTTTCCAAAATTCAATCATTTCGTTCTATGATCACCTCGTTTATGTGTATTTTATTTAATACACAAAACATTTGAAAATGCGTTCAATACTTTGCTCAAGCAAAAACTATAAAAGTCATTGATCATTTCTCTGATTAGAGATGAAGCTACTTTGATCTAGAGACCAGTAGCCACTCCCCGTATTGGTATTGATCACCTTTGCGTACATCAGATCGAAGAGGCGATATAGCGGCTTAAATGGCCTCTGGGCACTTTCTTATTCTACGAGCCAAGTGTAGTAGTAGGCAATATGTAGGATAATAAGGATGAATTGTCTTCTTCGTGATGTTGAAGACCGTTTAAAAACTTTTTATTGTATGCAAAAGTTAGACGAACGAAGCAGATAGGAAAGTATTTTTGTTTAGATGCGATCACTATTTTTACTGAAATGTGGAATATGAAAGTTCAAATAATATATCACAGATACTTTATAATATAGCACAAAAATGGGAGTGGGCTAATATTAATATGATAATGCTTTTTTAATCAGTGCTCTTAACATTTCAATTAGTGATTTTCTTGTTTCTTGAGTAATTAAATTGGGGATATCCTTAGTCAAGATCTAGAATAAGTAATAATCGAGTCATAATTTGTTTTTTTTTTTGCTATAATTATTTTTATTTCTATTTTCTGCAAGTTACAGCTCATTTTTAAATTAATCAACTCACTTATAACCGTTCATTAAGTTAATTATAAATTAAATGCATAGTATTTATTCTATGTTCAATACTGAATTATTTTGCAACTGACAATTTTTGCTTCTGTAGGCTTCTGTTTCGGTTCTTTGGTTGTTACACTTTTTTTTATTGTCGCAGCGAGTATTTGCTTTTCTCTTCAAGAGAATGTCTGCCGAAACATTGTATAGAATACGTTTGCAACTGTATAGAATATATTTAGTAAATTCGGATCTAAATCGTGCATAATATTATGCCAAATAATATTCTTTGGTACTATTAAAGTAGAAAGATTTCATCTGTTATTTTTTAATGGGCTCGCCCGTAGGTAAGCGGTTAAGAGCGACGGGACTTGTTTCAGAGGTCCCGAGTTCGATACCCACTTCGACCAGCCTGTTGTCAGGCAATATTGACAACGATTTTCACTTGGAAATATAGATAGCAATATGTTTCCAAGTGAAAATAGCCCTCACCCGGCATTGTTGCACCATACTTGCCCTATTGTAATAAAAAATTATCATACAGAGATGTGACAACTGTTTGGGTTGCCATCTGTTATAAAACAAACGTTGTTTATAAGATATCACAACAGCTCATAGAACCCATAAATTCTGATCGCTTAAAAAAAATTTTTTTTAATCTTTGTAATTTGGTGTTACATTATTCTCATTTAAATAGTTTGTCTGTTTGAAAAGTTTTATTTATTCAATAATATAATAAATAAGAGTAAATGTGAGTGTTTGATTTTGTATATCTATCTTATGATAACAATACAATCCCAATCATTTAAAACTTTCACGATAATATAAATTGAATGAATTATGGAAAAAGTATCACAAAAACCATATTGCAATTTTTAAATTTATGAAAATGGATTATATATTAATTGTAGATCATGATTTTTTTTAATTACATTCTGTCATCTAGGACATTCAGTAATTGTTTTGACTTTTTATTGTATGATTTTTGAATGGACGGCCAACCCAATAGTTGTCCAATCCAATTATGACTAATTAACTATTATACTCGAAGTATTTTCTGGCATTTTTATTAATAGATTATTACATGTCATGAGAAACAGAACCAATTTCAATGATTGGGCTATTGCTATGTTTACATTTATCAAAAAATAACTTTGATAAAGTCTCTTTGAAATAATTGTACTTAAATAAATCATTGTATGTAATTCACAATGTAATATGTATCTAGTAGTTTGACTGGATGGGTCAAAATAGCTCTGGATTATGGTTATTGTATCTTTGTGCACAAACCCTCATGGATGGATTACCCTATTTTATGTTAAATGAAATTTCAAAACAATTTAAAATATTTTTATCGACAAAACAACATAATTTTTCATTTAGAATTACATAAATCTTGTAAACTATTTTTAATGTTACTATTATTATATACTTGAATGCAGTAAGTAATTGTACTTCTTCAGCTTGTTTAAAAACACTCTTTGTTGAGATTCAAAAATATTCTTGACTATAACGCGTATCATCTGTTCCGCAGCCATACGCGCACGCAGAGTGTTTATATATAAATATTTACCGCATGCTGCCTGGATGCATCTTCTTCTCTCCGCCAGCGCCCGTAACAACTTATCTCTCATGCACTGCAATAAGGAACACATACGGCATAAGAATCTTTATTATAAAGTTTAACGAATTACACAATTTTAAGAGACTCACATCGGCAATGTTTTAAGATAAACTGACTTTTGCTGGTGTGGTGATCTTTCACATTTTTCTGATTCTGCGTAGGCTCATGACCTGTTATAATTTATATCCAATTTAATACTTTGTCAAGCACGGCAATATGCAGCATTTATGAAAGAACTTTGTTTTTTTTGGGCATCATTTTTTTTAGAACATCGCAGCTGAAAAGATTACTTGACATATAAATACTAATTATTTCTAATGTTTTCTCCCCATTCTATTTGTTATATATCATGGAAAACATTCGGATGAATTTTGCTCTTAAGTAAAATTAATTCTTTCTTAAAATACATTTAAATCTTCTTTTCTCTTTATATAACAGAAATTAATTCCTCACTTCTGCAATTTCAAAATTCATTATATATAGTCCAGTCATTTGGTGCAAAAAAAGGCTGTGCCGGTACAGTACTCCGGGAATTCTGAAAATTGGAAATCTTATAGATTTCGAGGTGCTCTTTACGAAAATCAACTTTGCCACCTCAAATTTGAACGGCAAGTTGCCGCCATATTGGAAAAATGGCGTCAAACAACAGCTTTTTTAAAATATCTCCTTTCGGGCTGACTCTACGATAAAAGTGTCTATTTACGAATTAAACTAGATGAAATTTCCTGCAACTCCTTAGAAAACCGTTTTTTTTTTGTAAAATTGATAGTTTGAGAGTACGGCTGCCTCAAAGTTTTTGCTGCTCTCGCCGTAGTATCAAATCTCTCCATATATGACAACACTTCGAACTTGACCACATTCTCTCTAATAATTAATATTTTCAATGTTAAATTAAGCGAATAAGATCTAGAAATAAAATAATTCAAATATTTTTCGTTTTTTTAGCTGATTTTTTAATTTTATTTCTAGATCTTATTCACTTAATTTAACATTGAAAATATTTATTTATTAGAAGGAATGTGATCAAGTTCAAAGTGCTGTCATATATGGAGAGATTTGATACTACGGCGAGAGCTGCAAAGACTTTGAGGCGGCCGTATTCTCAAACTATCAATTTTACAAAAAACGGTTTTCTAAAGAATTGTAGGAAATTTTCTCTAGATTAATTCGTACATAGATACTTTTATTGTAGAATGAGCCAGAAAGGAGATATTTAAAAAAAAACTGTTTTTTGACACCATTTTTTCAATATGGCGGCAACTTGCCGTTCAAATTTGAGGTGGCAAACTAGATTTTCGTAAAGAGCACCTCGGAATCTATAAAATTACCAATTTTCAGAATTCCCGCAGTACTGTACCGGCAAAACGACCAAATGACTGGACTAATACTCTGAATTTAAAATTTTTCTTTACACTTACTTAAAACAACTGCTTTGAGAATTGATAGTTTTTTATACTTTAAACCCTAAACATTAGACGAACATTTATATAACTAGCTTAACTTTGTTTAATTGATAGAGGTGTGAATTGATGATACCTGATTATTTATATTGAATTGATGGAGGTGTGAATTAATAATACTTGAGCCCGTAACTGCTGTGCCGTAAACGGTTAAGAACGGCTAAGGTTGCACAAACTAGTCCCAAACTCGGCCAGCTGGGTATCAGGCAGCACGATATCAAATTTTCTTGATCTCAAATATAATATTGTGGACATTGCTGCATAGAAAATATGTACACCAACAATTTTAGAATGTACCTAACATATTTAAGTTACTCACAACAATGAAGAGTGTTTGACCATTGGATTGCTCTCTCCAAAATATCTTGCAATAAACTCACAAATGAAACTTATTCTTAGCTACTCTATTCACCTGGCTATTCGATATATAGTTCGTGTTTGCATACATATAGTTTTTTTGATCTGAGTCCTGGTTTCGAATATATTGATTATTCGATTTATCGATGGTGATTCGGTGGAACACTTTTCCGTCTTACAAAATTTATTTAGATCATTTATTTTTTAACTTCCCGTAGGGTAAGTTATTGTAATGGGCCGAAAATCGGAATTGAAAATTTTTACATTTCTCGACGTTTTGAAGGTTTCTGAACGTTTTGGCATACTTCAGACAAAATGGATGTGTGTGTGTGTGTCTGTGTGTGTGTGAATGTATGTATGGATACAAATTTCCAGTCACGTTTTTGGGCGCACGGATCAACCGATTTGAATGGTTCAAAAAACATTCGATTCCTATTGATAGGGAAAAGAGCTGATTAGTTTTTGGCGAAGGCAGGTCCAGCCGTTTCGGAGATACGGAGCAACGAGTGCAGAAAATAGAATTCGAGTTTTTGAGAGAACGGAGTATCCGATTTGAATGATCTAAAAAACATTCAATTAGTAATGATTGAGAGAAGTGTTTATTAGTTTTTGGCAAAAGCAGGCCTAGCCATTTCGAAGATACGGAGCTAAATATGTAAAAAATGGCAGTTTTTGAGAGAACTAAGCGTCCGATTTAAATGATTCAAAGAACTTTCTGCTTGTCTTAAGAAAATAATTGATTTTGGAAAAAAAAATTGTATAATAATTTTTTTGTGTATCGAAAATTATTACAATAATGTTACAATATTTATAATAATCTATTTGAAAACATTCAGTATTCTTCGAACATTTTGTTACGGTACGGGAAGTTCCAGCAATTTGCCTTAAGGCACGATGCCATACACCCCACTAGTGTTATTATTATATC
This sequence comes from Ctenocephalides felis, assembly GCF_003426905.1. Taxonomy (NCBI): domain Eukaryota; kingdom Metazoa; phylum Arthropoda; class Insecta; order Siphonaptera; family Pulicidae; genus Ctenocephalides; species Ctenocephalides felis. The sequence goes on from NW_020537646.1 coordinate 36,144,355, forward strand.
ATTAATCTTACTTTTTTGTAAAATCCTCGCTTTCATGCATTCTGATATTTTATGAGTAATATTGTAGGATGCATAATTGTGAAATGATTTAGGATAATCGACCATGAAACTAGCACCAAATGTCTCTGGAAAGGTTATATCAACAAAAAATATGATTGTCCTAGTTCATCCGATTGTATGATAGCATTGCTTTGAAAGCGATTAACCAAATTATTTAGTTTGAAGCGATTAAATTATATTCAATTTCTCATTATCTTTTACTAATTAACTTTACCTACTATCACGATCTATGACAATATCAATATCCCAATAACACGGGATATGCTCCAATAAATTGGCTGTAAGAGCTTGCTGTCGACATAAAGTAAGACTCTCTAATAATGTGCGTTTGATGTAGGTTCTATGCGGTGCCCGTGAGTACGTATCTCTATATATTTCTCATATGACGTTTGAGCACCGCGTATTTGGCACAGATTCAATTAAACAATCGGGAAGGGGGCTCAGATTGAGACAGGTCAATGTGTTCGAGAAATCTTGAAACATGCATACTAGATTTATTTTTCCTAGGAGTATCAGAAGATACATTTTTAAAATTTGACTTCTCAAGTTGGGTGATTAATGAATGGTTTCGACATGCAATTACTTACTTTTTTTTCATATCGCTTGTTAAACCATGTATATCAAAGTAAAATGCTGCATATTGAGTTAGATAAAATAGATTATATTTCTGTTTTCGACATTTAATTCGAAACTTTATGCCTTTTTAGTTTTTTTTTTTAAATAAGTGTTGTTCTTTGCTAGAAAGCGTTTAAACAACTTATATATCTCTGTCATTTAACAAAAAAAACAGATTATTTCATTTTTTTTAAATTGATCATATAAGTTCTTTGAATATAAAATGTGATATTGAGACGAAGTTCATTCCTGTATTGCTCTTTACTAAACATAACTTTTCATATTAATTTATTTTATATCCAACTGTATATTTGTTTATTAATCGAACTATTTACTATCATAATATTATATATAATTATCTGTTTACTATATTTTTATGCGAGTTTACAATATAAACTCATGGAACACGTCTGGCTAAGAAAACTCACGTGTGTGGCCGAAGTAAGTTTAATATCTATTTTCGGAATCGCGAAAACACAACACTGCCTTGTTGTGAAAACTATTTTCCTAAGCATTTGTTTATATGAGCGCGTTTTCTCATTCGTACTATGATGATTTTATCACATGTTTTCCATTCGGCTCATCACTGATCATAAATATTGTCCTAGGTCAGTTTTACGTTTTCTATAATGTTATGACACCAGCTACTTATTAAATTTTATATGTTTGTAAGTTATAGGCACTCGAGCATGAACTATTTTTTTAGGAATTTAATATACTTATAAAAATTATTATTTGCCCTATATTACTTAAGTCAATTCTCTTTCTTAATACAAGTGTTTCATCAAGTCTAATGTTGTGAAAACTGCTAAATAAACTGCATAAGTTGCAAAATCTTTATGGTATGACTATAACGTTGAAATTTGGTGCATATATATGCTACTTGATTTCCGTCAATCTATCTAGTATATCTTATACTTAGTATAAGGCAAAACTAAATGGAGATATAATAGAGAATAATATATTCTTATAAATATTAATAATTATAAGATAGAATAAACACCATACCCATATGTGTTTAAATAAAGATTATACTATATTTTATTTTAGGAAATAAATTAAAAACGTATATATAAAAATATTTTTTGGTATTTACCTAAACTGAAGATTTTAACTTGAACTTGTACAGGCAGTTTAGTACAATAGACATTACCACATCCATATCTAGAAGTGTAGATTAGATAGAGCAAGTTATACTCATTTCCTTTATAATTTACAATTAATATTAGTTGATACCTACATGGTCTCCGTTGCAAGTATCTACTCTTGTATTATCCATTATTGATTTATGCTTGTAGCTTTTTTTATAAAATGATTACTTGTCAGCTACTTGAATTAACGCGTCATTTGAGTTGCGTCATTGCGAAACTTATTATTGCATTTGGATAATAATACGAACGCTGTATCGAAAACTTAATGTAGTGGATGATAAATTATGAATAAAAATTCTCAATTTTCGATTAAGGCTAATGTTTTCCAAAGCTTTTATATTTTTTATAAAATAATTATACATTTTCTTATTTTTTAGGCAAGTATTTGCTCAAACATTGATATTTGGAAAATATATATTTGGTGCAATATATTGCACTTATTCTGAAAAAAATTTTATGTAGAACTCTCAGGCGAAAGAGTAGTAGCAAATTGTACTAATACCAACAATTTGATGCTTTCTGAAAAAGTTCTGATACTTGTAAGGAACGCATATTATGACAAAGCCGACCAATTTGATTTTCGGCTTAGAAGGGTTTTTACTAACAATTAGTCTTATCTATAAGTGAAATTGTGCTATAAAAAGTCAAAATATGTGTACTCAAAATATATAGTGTTTCTTGGTGTAATGTTAAACTTTACGGACTCGTGTGGACGGGTTTGTGATTTCGAACTTCACGCTGCGCAACCTCGTGTTAGATAGCGATGTTCAATTTTCACTTGAAAATATATATAAAAAATTCCAACAATTGAAAATAGCCCAGTCCAGACACTGCTGTGTGAAATCGCTTGGAAAATCTCTCACACTATTCTTTCCTGAATCGAGTTTAACTCAGCTCACGGACCTGCCCTAGGGCAGTACTACCCGTTTTTATATTACATATATGTAACACAATAGTTTTTTGCATATTGTTATGGCCATATTTATTGAATAATTAAATATTGAAAACATAAACAAGAAATAATTATCGAATATTTGTTTACAGTTAATTTTTCTAATACTATGATGTGAGAAATTGAATATGAAAATTAATTCAGAGTGATAAATAGAACATGAACAGTTTTTATAAAAGTAATTTGTTAATACAAAGTGATTCATAAATAATTTAAGACACATTATTGTAATTTTTAAGTGGAAGCCCTTTATTAGGGTTTCTACTTTTTGTTATAATTGTGTATTAGTGATTTATAACAAACAAACATTTTATGTAAAATGCTAGTATTGTAATATATTTTGGGCTCACTATGGTGGAACGCGTTGAGGGCTTCCTCATCTATCGGAAACCAGCTTACCGAGCATTTCAATATCTGGAAACGTAAGTCATTACATAAAATTACATGCTTATCTTATTTGTAACCATAATATACATATAATAATTAAAATTAAGTTTTTCTTATTCATTTGTAATTTAAATTAACAAAATAATTTTAGACATAATTTAGTACACTAGTTAAACCACTGGGTTCTGCTTTTAAAATTGTATGTTATTTATCAAATTAATTACTTAATGTTTTTCTATATAGACAGATTGTAATTCATAAGAAACTAAAAAAAATGTTATTTGTTGAACGACCCTAAGAATCTAACAAGTTAAGTTTATATAAATGCATCATGAAATAAATGTAACAATTTTTTTAGACTGCATGTGTTACAATTTAGATACCGATACTGTAATATAATACTTTAAGTATATACATTCTTCATTGTTGCGTTTGCTATTATTTATACTCGTATGTATTGCTGCGAATGCCTTAGATTTCTAGCCGAATAGGCTGTACTTGCTATTAATTGGTTGCGTTCCAGAGTTTATTGGCAATAAATCGCAATTTTATTAGCCAGAGTGTACTTTTCTATACTCACATTTCAATTTCATACTATATTTGTTTACAGACACATCATTCAGCAGTCGATCAAAAAGAACATACCAATATTAATTCAAATTCTTATTTTTTTTTTTCTTTATAAAATTCTGTATTACTACAATTATTATAAAATTGCTTAACCACTCGCGAGTTGCGAGATTTAGATGAATTTTGCCGCTGGAGCGGCGGCATCCGAGTGGAAAGAGTTAAGACATAAGTTTATGAACTGTATATTTTACCGCATTTTGTAGTTTTAGTTCAGTGATTTCACATATTTATGAAATAAAACCAAAGTGAACTACTTGTAAGTGGTATTTTGCCTTAAGGCAAGTTGCATAAACTTTCCGAAATGTGTAAATAATCGACTTAATAAATAATAAATAATAATAACAAAAAATAGTAAATCAATATATTAATTCATGAGTGATTCATAATAATTCCGAGTTGATTTATTACACATTATTGAAAATCCAACACGTCTTTAATAAAACTCGGGGTATTTTCTAAAAGCGCAACCATACACCAAATTGAACCACTTTCCGTAAGACTATAACGTTTTAGTATGTTCATTAAGACCATGTACTTACTCTATCGCCATTGCCATTAAAATCATCGGTATTTTTTTTTCAACAATCAAATACGAAGAAATGGCTTAGCCGATCTTTGTCCAAAACGTATTAGCTAGCACGATTGACAGGGTTTTTGGCTTAAACACGACCGAAAAATGTTTGTGAGAAACGAATAGCTTTGAATTTTTTGAAATCGGTTCAGCCGTTTTCGAGAAATCGTCGACGAAGGGTCAAAAATCAGCTACATACATCCCTACATACATACGCTTACATATACTTCTTCCAAATATGGTCTCATTCGATTCAGAATGACTTGAAACGTCGAGAAAAACAATCAATTTTGCGAATCGGATTTTGTCGCGAAAACATAAACTTCTTCTTCGTGAAGTTAATAATTAAAAGTTCATTTGACATCTGGAATTTCCAGACTATCTAAGATAAAGAATAAAGTTCTATTTATTCATAACATGATTGCTTTTGAAATGAACACGAACTTTAGTAATTATTTATTGAGTTTCATTTATAATTCATGATTTTTTACCGACTCTTCTGTCTACTTTTGCGGCATCAATATTTATATAATTACATAAAAACACTACTATTTATGCATATTAAATTTTTACATTCGCACGCGTCGTGTAACCGTTACACGCGTCGTCTTTCGCGAGCTCTGAGACCTAGGTGACATTTGACACGGTTTGAAATATAATTTAATCGAATCTTGATTGATTTCATCCGGTGTTTTATATGATTTGCATACATATTGGCATTGAAGTGCTAAAATTCATTCTGACTAGACCTCATTTATCGCACATCACTTAACAGCTTCAAGAATTATGGTGTATTTTATCAAATATAATTAATTGGAAATTATAGTGTATAATTAAGAATTCAAATGTTAAAATATACAGTTAGCTTGGTTTTGATTTTCCTTATGATAGTATTATGAATATAGAGACATACCAATAAAGCTTTCGGTATTCAGGCATCTATCATTGTCAAAGGTAATTTTTTTCTTGAATCGCCATTACTTCATATTCTGGTTAATTGATTTTTTTGTGTTTTCTACTTATTTTATTTAACATTTTTTTACATAATTTGCGTATAACAGGTAATCAGTGCTGCATTTCTAACCAGTTAGCTGAGACGCTCACATCGAACGATTTGTCCGAATGGAGCTCATGACAAGTATATTTGTCAATCACAGAATAAGCTTCGCTAATAAGATATCGGATAAAAATATTGTTTTATTTTACAAAATTAAAGAAATTTATTACTCCATTTTAGTTCTTTGTTAACATAAGCATAGTTTGTTTGAAACAAAGGGCATCGTTGTTTTTAAACTTAATTAGTGTGTATATATAATTAATAGCAAAAATTTATTCAAGATGAGCAAATAACAGAGTATTTTTTTATTATTGAAATAAACTAGTGGGGTGCATGGCATCGTGCCTTAAGGCAAATGCTGGAACTTTCCGTACCGTAATTAAAAATCTTAGTTCGGAACCCAAAAAAATACGCAAAATGTGTACACATTATAAAAATCTCTATAAACTATCTGATAACTTGATGTACATATGTGAAATAAACATTTATGACCGCCAAATAACATTTTTTTAACTTATTTTTATTAAGAGTCTATAACCGCTGGACCTGCCTTCCCAAAAATTTAACCAGTTTTTCATCTTGTCAATACAAGTAAAAAGTTTTTTGAATTATTAAAATCGGACGCTCCGTTCTCTTAAAAACTTAGTTACCGTTTTTGGCACTTTTGCCCCATATCTTCGGAACGGCTAGACCTGCCTTCGCCAGCAATTTGCCTTAAGGCACGATGTCATGCACCCCACTATATTGTGAGTGATTGAAATATACGGTTAATTAATTGACATGAATTGATCTAGTATGAAGTGTTTGCGTTGTTGGTTTTGCCTACACAAGAAATGTATAACATTTGTAGCATTCAGTTCGGTTTCAATGTGCAACACAATCGATTTTGACTGCAATATCACATCATGCTTGAAGAAAAATATTTAGTAATTTCAATATGCGCGACAGCTCTTCGGTTATTTATATGCGGATATAGTTGCATATAAGGCTTATGAGTCGTTAAATAAGCTCCGTGTGCATCCTTTATGATTTACTACTCGAAGTGTTTACGTTGACGAATAATGCGTTTTGGAAACTCGTAATATACAATACACAATACTATATGGTCTGAGATTAAATGACGATAAAATAGGTTGAATTCCATAACGCACACATTAAATGCATTGTAATGTATTATTAACTGTGTATGTATAGATTTTATAGATTTTCTTCCCCTGATAGGTTGTTTCCCAGTCATAGAATATGTGGTTAAACCCTCTTTTATAGGTAGTAAATACAAAGTTTAATAAAACAGATCAATTTTAAGGAATTATCATAATTCATATTTAAAAAACTGAAAAATATAAATATTAAAATTTATAATAGTTTTTCGTCAATTACTGAATGTAAAATATCGAACTTTTAAAAAATGAGTGCGCGTAAGGTTCACACGCGATTGAAGTAAAACTTATTTGCTACTATACAAGATGGCATTGAAGTAAAAATAAATACATCACATAACAATTTTGTTTATTAGTTTTTGTTTATTAGTAATGTGATAACACTCGTGATGCACACACTTATTAGTGTCAACCATTATACACATTTATATAATGATAAATTATAAATTATATATTTATAATAGAAATATAAAAATATGTATAATATTTAAAAACAATAATGTAATTAAAGTCATACTTCAAATATGACATGATCGGTTTGTCATTGTAATTTGCATTGCATTGCATTTAGAAATGAACCTTCATTAGAGAAATGAAGTAATTGCTGATTAATAAATTCTATAATATTCGTTCACACAGTGGATTATGTTAAACAACGCCTAAACAAATATTGTTTTCGCAATTTCACTCATCATGTAATTGTGTTTGAAGAACTTCATGTAATTAAAATTAACATACATTCATTGACTGCTTTTTTTACTTTTTCGCTGGCGATATAATCTCATTCTTTGAACAGCTGTAAACCTGTCTTGCCTAAAAAATATTTTCCATTTTAGTAACTTCAAGGATTTATAGAAACTACGAATAATATAGAAATAATTTCTAATCAATAAACTTACGTTTAGTTCACGACACAAATGTTTAATTTGTTTTATTATTTTTCATGAAACAGGGTAACATTTTCTTCCGATTCAGGCATTTTTCATTAAATCAAGATTTGTACTACGATGTAACTTTAAAATGTTTATTTATCTATGTCGGTTTTGCTTGTTGATATCGGTACGCATACAACGTTGATTCCGGTACTCATACAACGACAGATCTCTATTCACATACACGACGTCTAATCACAATCGATCCGTATAGAAATGATTTCATCGAGAGCGAATGACGAATTATTGGCACTCGACTCGGCCGTAAAGCACTTCCGTTGCATTTGTACGGATTTACACCCTAGTCGCGCCGAAAGAAGTTTTACTTCAAAAGTTTTATTTGAATAACTTTAAACCTATTTTTGTATTTTGACTCTAAACTAATAATTTAATTCATATTTATGATAGGCTATTTACGGCTATTGAATTTTTTCGAAATTTTCTTAAACTGAATAATACAAAGTTTTGCCCATATAGTGGGATTTAATTAAAAATTCAACTACAGATTATTTTATTAGACAGTACATTCCGAATTATTCGACAAAAGCAAAATATTATAAATGCGGGGATATTCGTATTTCTCCAATAAATAGATTTATTGACGTTAAATCGCCCTTACTCGCGCACGTGTTTTATCTAAGGGCGTTACGCAAAGGCAACAAAGGATGTCCGAAATCCATTCATGGATTTTGCCATTATTGCGTTCTGGAGGGGTTTCCCGTGGGACAACATAGGAATATGGACTTGTTTTATTTTTTCAATGCTTAAAAATATACCGGCTCTTTTGAGTTAGGTTTTTTGGTTGACAAAAAAAGATTAAACCTTTATATATTGGTATATAAACTTTAAAACGAAAACTCACTATGTGTCAAAATTCTTCTAGACTTCAAACGTCAATCGTGAAAATATTTGAATGAAATAAAGTACGTGATTTATGATATATAATATTGATTTAAAAAAATGAGATTCCTATTAAATGACAAATTAGTCTATAATGTGTTGTTGATTATTGCGTAATAATAATTTTGATAAAACATTATTTTAAAATGAGCAGATTTTATAATAATTTGAAATTAATTTAATATTCCTCAACTTTAACTTTAAGCCTTATCCTTAAAATTAATCATAGAGATTTTTTAAAATGTTATTTAAGTATTTTTTACCAAATGATTTGTGTAAATAATGATTCTTTTTCAAAACAAATAAGTCTGAATTGAATTATTACATTCCAAAGTAATAATTTTTTATGAAAACTATTATTTGTCTTATACTGCTACCTTAGCGTATATAGGTTCTAATGGTTTGCAAGAAGAATTGAGTGTTAATTTCCAATTTGCTATTGCTATATTTTTAATACCAAAAATAAACATCCCAATTACACAATCGTACTGAAAAGAAATTTAAATGCTATATCATTAACCGAGGGTAAGTTGGCTCGTAAAGTGTTATTTTTGAGTTTGAATCTGAGACAAAAAGTGCATATGAGGGAAAAAATGTTTAAACACATTTTTGTAATGTATTTTTTGGCCCTGATCTAGAATTAAATAATAAATATTCTTATTTCATAGTACAATGAGTTTGCACTTTCCCGACAGCGTTAGTGCTACCGACATTCGGGCGCCGCAGTACTCCCATCTCAATCTAATTAGAATTTAATAATCACATGCAATGCGATGTATGTGTATCAGTTCGTCACATCTGATAAAATTATAGTCTGGAAATCAGAACGTGACAAACTTTCACGGTAAATACGTTTATTACATGGATTGCAAGATCTGTGAGGAAGGCACAAGTGTGGAGTTTTTACGAACTGTTTAATTCGCTCTGAAATTACCGTAGTTATGATTTAAATCTCAAAAATTGCAAATTGAAAATATTTTTCATATATTTAGGTTTCTTTGCGTTAATATACTTTTTGATTATTTCATCATATTCTGAAATAATATTTATGACATATATCAGAGAAAATTGTTGGATGTGCACAGTTTGTTATAAGACATGTGTGTTTTTATTTATATTATATTAGGATCAGCCACGCTTTCGATATATCCAATAATTAGTATATAGAGATTTAATAGTATGCGTTTTCGGGAATTCGTAATTTATTTTATAGAAGAAAAATGGCCGCATTTAGACAAATAATTATGAAAAATTTCAAAGCACACTTTTATAATGTTGAGGCCATATTAGCTTCCGGGTATGCGCGAATTAAGTTCAAAATTGAATGATTTTGAAGTCTGAGTTTTGACTTTTTTTTGAGAAAATAGGCTTGAAATAATTGTATTTGTGAATGATTTTCAATCATATAAAAGTATCATAATATTTAAAATAGTGCTATTTTGCCTTCTTACGGAATTGAAATCCATTTTTAAGCTATCGAATCATTATCATTTTATATATTCTATAGATACTTACCTCTTTGATGGATAGGTTACAATGCTTCAATAGCTTACAATATCACGTATGTAAACTTTTTGAATTCAACCATAAGGCTAAGTTATTATTTGAGTATTTAATGTTTATTATTTGTATTACATTTATTCTTTTAATTTGTATTAAATCCATAATTTTCTATGTTTTTTTATAATTTTTATTTGGCTTCGCTTACTCTGAGCACTTATAGTCTAAGAGCCAGTGAACTATTTGACTAACCTGTTTTCTCAAAGCTAGAATTTTTTAAATATTTTATTATTAACCCATTAAGAAAGTACCAGTCTGGCAGTCATTCCGCGATTGCGTCATCATCCTTCAATTTGTGAAAATGTAAAAAAAAATTTTTCATAACTTGTTCGCACAATGCTCAAATTTTGAGGTGTATTTTTTTAACTGTTCAGAAAGTATATGTAAAAAGCCAGCCCATTCTGACGGTTGGAAGGGTCTGCCAGTCGAGTACATAATAAAAGTCACGACGCGCAAGGGTGTGGACGCATTGCCATACATAATCGACTAATAATACCCTTGTATTTGAATAATTTATACGCCATTTTGAAGGTCATTTTGAAAACATCGGATGACTATAATTTGGGTATAAATAATTGGTGCATAAAAAGATTGTGATCAACCATGTTTCAAACAATTTAATCCATTAAGCCGTATAGCAATTTATTTAGACTTTTCATTGAGGAGCGACATCCGTTTAATAAAAAATTGCTCAACTAGCCCCGCTCTCCCTATAGTCTAAGATCCAGTGAACTATTTGACTAACCTGTTTTCTCAAAGCTAGAAATTTTTTTTATGATATTTTATTATTGACCCATTAAGAAAGTACCAGTCATTCCGCGATTGCGTCATCATCCCTTCAATTTGTGAAAATGTAAAAAAAAATTTTTCATAACTTGCTCGCACAAGGCTCAAATTTTGAGGGTGTATTCTTTTAACTGTTCAGAAAGTATATGTAAAAAGCCAGCCCATTCTGACGGTTGGAAGGGTCTGCCAGTCGAGTACATAATAAAAGTCACGACGCGCAAGGGTGTGGGCGCATTGCCATACATAATCGACTAATAGCCTTGTATTTGAATAATTTATACGCCATTTTGAAGGTCGTTTTGAAAACATCGGATGACTATAATTTGGGTATAAATAATTGGTGCATAAAAAGATTGTTTTCAACCATGTTTCAAACAATTTACCATCGTTCCATAATAGAATGGTCTAGATTTCTATGTCATTCAATTTATATTTGCCATGTTATACAAGATTAATATAATTATAATCAGCTTTTTCACACTAATCTCCGTCTAAATGGCTTTTACATTTTTTTCTATATTATAGCTTCAGTATTCTATTTAAATAAGTCTTATCCTATTTTCATTACACATCAATGTTATTGGATTATATCGGACAATGCTGAATCGTCTCATGGAAAAACGACCTTAATGTTCGTGGGTAAAAAATATTTCTTTCCTTTTTTCATGTTCAACTTTGTTGTTAGGGCATATCAGAATTTTTTCGAGTTTGAGGATTGTAATAATGAAAAAATAAAAACATCCGTGTTAATAAAAAATACAATTTTCATAAGCATTCATATCAGTAAAGTAGCCTAAATGTAACTTGATATTTTAAACATTATTTGTGTATTGTTTGTTCTATTTCACTTTTAGTAAGAGTAATTACAACAAAAAAAATTAATAGTTTACGCATAAAATTTATATTAGGTCATATCAAAAAGTTGTTTAATAGGGTATTTGTATTACTAATTACAAAAATTTGATAGAATTATATCTAATAAGCACTAGAAAATATATGATTCGAAAATTTTTACTTCTCATAATTATATATGAAAAGTGCAAAATTATATTATGAAATAGAACCGAGGAATATAAACAATATAAAATAAAATGAAAAATATTGTGTTAAATTATGTGATTAATAATTTAAGTAAATTGTGTTTGTGAAAACATTTAACGCGCGCCACTTACAACCGATTTGTAATAAAATCCTAGCTAATTACAGTTAAATAATACCTATTGCATTTTTATGGGAACTTCGTCACGTATTACCTTTTCAAAATTCAAATACAAATATAAATAATGCATTTTCTATAGTTCCAGAAACGGATATGAAATCTTGCACACAATGTCTTATAAGTGGCGTGACAAAAATACTAACAGTAAAATAAGATAAGAATCTATTCAACGAAAAAGAACTGCACGAATAACGTGCCAACTATCAATTTTACACAAAAAGGACACAGGAATTGATGATAAACCTTCTCTGTGTATTTTTGCTTTAGATTTTTAAATACTAGTAATATCAAAGATCAAAACTTAGGGTTCGTATCATTTTGGGAAGTGATGCAAAATCAATTCGTTTTAAAAAAAAAATAGAATATATTTGTATTATTTATCTTTAAAATGCTAATTAGTTTTAACAGTAATTGCACTGATTCTTACTTTCCATATATAGATTTTAAATAGATTAAATTTTTCTGAATTTGGTAAACTAACATATGTATTGAAGAAATATAGAGGTATGCAAGAGAATGTATTATTTTTGACAAAAATAAAATTTTAATTAATTGTTTTTGTTCTATTTATCTGCTATAACAATTAAAGTTATTTGGTGTTCGTTAAAACTAGAAGATATATAAATAAAAAAACCTAAATTTTGCTTGGCTGCCCTCGTTTATATTGCAAATCAATATAATTTATTTTTTATAACAAATAAATATTACATTTAGTATTAATGTAGAGACAATAACGACAATATATTTTCTTATGGATATTGCATCCCGAAAAGGACAACAGAACACTATGTATGGGTTTGTATCCTAATTTAATGTATCCTAATAAAACTATATGGTAAAAATAAAACGCGTTCTTCAAAATATACCAATTTATTTTAAGGTTACTTGTTTTGCGATCTGCATGGCAAGAGAGTTTTTTTCACATAGTTTTTAACATTAACATAAAAATGGCGGATAAACATTACATTTAACATCATAACATCATAACATTTCATTGCATAAAAAATGTGACTAAACAATTTTGTCCACTATATAAAATAAATAAATTTAATTATTAATGAACTATATAGATATACATGCTTGTTCAATGTGTATAATAACAGCTTATGCCTTACTAATTGTTAGTCTGTTACTGTTAGTCTATTTTTCATTCAACATAACGAATGTCAGTGTTTTTTAGCTGGCTCTCGTATCTGCAATCTGCCTTTTTTCGAACCTCATAAAGAGGTGTTGTTTTTCTGAATTGTACAATTTATCAGGAATTTAACTCATTTGAATTTAACTCTTGAAACTTTTTGAATTCTTGTGTTTAGATCTCTGTGGTAACATAAGCCAACAAATTTACTTGGTGACATCGAACAGTTGATCACAAATAATGTGATGAAATAAAAAAACGACCTTGTCTTTACTTTTTATTTATTTACTTAGTGTTAATTTATTGTTATTCAAAATGTATTGAATATTATAGTTGAAAGGTAGATATTATGGATCAACTACAGGTGTTCAATTTTAAAAAGATATCTTTTTCATCTATATGGAAATTGATAGTAATCTTGTATATTACAAATTCTTTATCATTTATGATATGGAAATCTGATATGGAAGTAATTCTGGTAGACAAAAAACTTGTACGTAGTCTTTTAACACTCTTGGTCTGATCTGTAATCTTCGCATTTCACATTTACGGCGCTAACGAGCCATGCCTCGGCGTTGATTGATGGAGATAAATACTACAACTCAAATTAGGATTAAACTCGTTTATTTTTTTCTGAGATGTTAGATGACGTCATGTAAGAATGTAGCTACCTTTTTCTAGTTGTAATTTAATTGAAAGAAGCAATTCTGCCTAGCCTATTAGATCTACTTGCATTAGTTTTAATTAAAAGTTTTGAAGACTTTAACAGAAGCAGCCTTACTAATCAATAGACCAATGGGCATAAATATTCTTGAGACTCATCATTTAGTAAAATAACCTTATTTATGACTTTTTTCTCAATTTCATATTACTACTACTTATATGCAAATCAGTCGTTACTTTTGAAAATCGTAGAGTTTGGGACAGAAAAATGCTAAATAAATAAATCAATTATATGGTTTTAGAATCGCCTGCTTCCGTAGTAATTAGAAGCTTTTTCATGTGACTATGTAAACTTTTCATAACTGTTTGTTGAACAACGAGTGTATTGCCGTGATTTTTTAATTACTGGATCTTGTTCTTATAAAGTTTTTAATATACAGCACATTCAGATCATCATGCAGAGTTTTATTGCTCAAAACAAAATCGAGATCGGTATAAACATATTACGAATATCTTTATTTGAAAAATGGATTAAAGTAGAAAATAGAAATAAGTAGCACTGTTATAAGTAAATTCGCTTATGACAGTGCTACTTGGGTGATGACCCAATCTATCTAATATTGATCTTTCAATTATTATTTTTAAATAATAGTTGAACATTAGATGTTATATTTATACGATTGCTTATTCTAAACTTGCTCGTTTATTTTTACTTATTGTTAGAATAAGTAAATATGTGCTTTTAAACTTTTTCATTATTTGTACTGTGCTATCATTTACATTAAACTGATATAGATTTTCATAAAATACATGTACTATATATTGTTATATTTTTTGATAAAATATCATATTCCATTGTTGCTCAATACCTTTACCTTTAACTTGAAGGATTTAAGCTTACGTTTACTGATACATATAATAAGTTGCGGTACCGATACAGTTTTGGCATCATTTTTTGCCTAAAATAGTTTGGCATTCATCTGCGATCAATAGCGATCGATGGTGTTACATTTGCTCCATTGTTAAATTACATATTCACATACCGTGAAAATAAATTTCAAACATGAAACGAATCGCCTTTCGTTGCGGACAAATACAACAACCATTAGATTCGAATGATGTAAGGTTTTATCAGCTCATTTTACACTGTAATTGTATATTTATTGTATAGGTAACAGATCTTATACTTTAGTTCAGTTTGATAATAAAACGTAATTTATATTTGGAATAATTTGTTATAGAGACATTTTCATTTAACTTTTCTCTCAATTAAAATTCTAACAAATAATCAATCTTTATGTTTATCATTGTTAGTATATTAGTTAGTATAAATGTATTTTGTCTTGAAATTTTTAATCCATTTTTTTATAGAAAACCGTACTAATTTACATACGACCAATCAATCAATCTATTTTCTGTTCTCATTGATTTTATCGCGAGCTCAAACTTACCTTGTGGGCTCTCTAACAAACTTACTCTGGTATAGTATATTGTATGTAGTTATAAACTCATTTCGTTGTTTTTTATCTGAACAATTTTAATATGAAAGTGCTCGTAACATCAGAATTATGAGATAGTCAATTATTATTAGCATGGGTTGATCGTAAAGAAGGGCTCCTTAACGGCGACTATTCGAAAACTAGTCCCAGTTTATAGCACCGCATATGAGATGCTTGCAAATAGTTTGCATCAGGACATATAATCAGTGCGCTAGTTAAGATTTTCGAAAAAAAATTCAGCACATAAAATATTATTAATATATTGATTATAATTGAAAAATGAATTTAGCAAGTGGTATCGCATTGCCCTTTTGAGTAAGCAGGTGACCATACCCGGTGCCGGAAGCAATATTTTTCCCGGATTTAGAATTTTTTATCTCGGGTTTTCGAAAACTATAGATTTAAATTGAATTTTCCGAATTACTTGACAATAAAATTACAACTACTCATCGAATATTTGAAAATGTTTAAAGTTGAAATGTTGTTTAAATGTTGAAAATGAATATTTAGCACTTGAAAATTATTTAAAATTCTGACAATTTATATTATTAATTAATTTATATTATATTTTTTACATGATGGTTTTAGATTCCATTTATTGATGCCTATTGACCCTAAATTCACGAATATCGTTTATAGTCCAAAATAACTAATTGGTCAATGAATTATATTATTTTAAATCTATTCGAATTTACGCTAGTTATTTGTTTGTTTATAGTATTATCATCCTGATTTTTACAAACTGCGATGTTAATGAAATTAGATAGAGCTAGGGCAAGATTGTATGTGGGATGCAGCACAACATTACAGGACCTTCAGTATTTTGCTAGGAGCTATCAAATAAGAATGTAACACATTATATAGATCTCAATTTCTTTGCAACTTGTCAATTCTGATCTATTTTATTTGATTGATTTATCTAAAAATACCAACCAAACCAACTACATGATTTTGTTTCTTATTCACTGAGATTTCGATGTGGTTTGGCTTGGTTCACAAAGCTAATGCATTTCATTTGTGTATAATAGTATATTCGAAAATTATTTATACAAGATTATTTGATCTTAATTAATTTTATTTTAGTTCTCGATAATAAACGAAGTAATTCGATAATAAACAGGACGAGCTGCAAAAGAGATAATTGCATATTAAATGTGTTTACTCACAATATTATATACTGATTAAATCTAAAAGTTTGTATGACATTTTGAATATATTAAATTTTTACCATACCACGAATAAATCAAATGATTTTATTCAATTTTGAATATAGATTTATCTTTCAAGGATGGTATTTTAGAGCTTATCTAATTTTAAAATACTTGAATACATCCATTGCGTAAATATACTTATTGGCACTTGATTTTATTATAGATAAAATCCTTGTCGTCTTAACGTAACTCAAACTATTTTATTAGAATAGATAATACCACCATTTCATAGTAGCTTGGTGCTTGTATATCCTTTAAACTTGTTCTTGAACAGAACGAGCTGCAAAGTAGATAAATGCACAACAAATGTGTTTACTTACGATATTATAAACTTATTAAATATAAAGTTTGTATGACATTTATACAAATAATAAATTAAACGCTTTCGTTTATGTGGATAATAGGTTTAATTTTTATTAATACCTACTTCAAAGTTAGCAATCTATGTATTATATATATAATAATTTGAAAACCTTGTTACATCGAGTATAATTAATTATATTTGCTGTTAAGAAGCTAAATCTAGAGAACAGATGAAACTTAAAATACTGAAATAAAAATTTCAAACATTTATTTGTCCACACATTCAGTAATTTAAAAATAAGATACATGTATATATATTCTTTCGATTTTTTGGGCGTTGAAATTTGACTATTCGCAAAAATAAATATCAGAAGTAAAAAATATAAAAACAGCATTTAAGAGGAAAGATTACATGATTATCGTTTAATACAATATATTTTGAGTTATTTCAATATCTTTCGTCTTCACCAACTTACTAATAACAAGTTTAATTTAATTTGTTGTAATATAATATATAAATGTATATATTATATAATGATATATAAAATTTTCATCTACTTGAAGTTATTGTCCAAAACAGCAAATTTTTATTTTGTATTTTATATTTTTCTACTATCAACGATTATATATTTTGTGGCCTTGTTTCATATGACCTACCTCATTAGGGGTTTTATTGCATGTCATATGCATGTCGCAGTGTTATAAAAATATATTTATTTACCACATCGAGGTAATTAATATTCATTTTATTTATGTTTCTAATTACTTAGAGTAGTGAAAGTACATTAATAATACCTGTATTTAAATTTCGGATAAATGACCATTTATTATATAGGTTACATTAATGCACATTGCGTGCTCAAAGGTAGTTTCAGTTTACTAACTGATCGATTACATGTGTATAATATGTGTTTGCGGTAAAACAAACGAAGTTAGTGGAACTACAAATATTGTAATCGAGTGAAAAAATTGTATGGCATTGTGCTTTTTGACAAAATAACCTAATAATTAATATCAATACAGGAAATAATCATCGTTCCTTTTTTTAATAAAAGATCAGTCGATCATATCAAAGGCCATCTACCGCATTGTATTGAAAATGAAAAAAGCTTTAGTAAACATCTAGCACTCAATGCGATTGCTTGTTTTCGATCACATAACGTATGAATTCCCCCAATTTTACCCTCTCATATGTTCTTTGGGGCCAAAAGCGGATGGGTGCGTCATGTTATTTCAAAGGGTGGGCATACGTAGGTAAGATAAATTATGTTTTTAATTCTATTAACAAGCTTTTGGCCTGAGTAAAGTCTAAGGTATAATATATATATATATATTATATATATATATATATATATATATATATAAAAATAAATCTATCTATAAATCTTATAATTAAAATTATTGCTATAACAGCAGAAGTTCTAGCATGAACATTTCTACTTACACGTTTCAATAAATATGCTACATTCACATCTTTTTTTGATGTTTTATATTGAAAAATATTTTTTTTCGTAAAAGTTATTAGTCAAACGATTTTTGATTTGAAGGCAGTCGTTTCTGTGTATAGCCAATGATGATTATTTTATTAAAGTTATAAAAGTGATACACAATTTTTGTCTTAATAACTATTTTGATATTTCTGATTCTATTTTAATATTGATTTAACTAACTTTTTGCTACATTATTATATTAGATTCTATTCTATATTTTTTATTTTTTTTTAATTTTGTTTTATTTAGCAATCAAAAATACATAAAGATTCCTATGAGCTAAATTGACAATATTTAAGAGCGATGTCTAAGAAGAACTCCAATAAAATCTTCTTAGTTTAACAATTAATATGATAATATTTTATTAGAGCTAATCTAAGACTAATTGTAAGTCTAAAGGCCAGTGTCATTTCAATCTCCTTATGCCAAAAGGATGAGTAATGTCAACTATTGATGGGTTCGAATGTGAGTCCAGTTTTTGAACGTTAATTGCACCGTTTTTATGTTAAGATCGCTGTGAATGGTTTCATTTGTCACATACCACGGAGAATTAAGTATTGTTTGTAGAATTTTTGACTGTGTCCTCTGCAATCTGCATTATAGCTATATTCGATATGTAAGCACAGCCCTAGAGCTCAATTAGGTTCATATTGGTTTGATGATTGTTTTTTATAACAGCAATTTATTTTCAACGGAGGGCTTAGACTTTTTACGCATTAGCCAATTGAATTATTTCATTTTGAACATTATTTCCTGCTTTTTCATTTTTATGTGACTTTTCCAAGTAAGTTTGTTGTCTAAATGAGAATTCTATTCTATATTCGACACAAAACTGTAATTAAATGAACAAATTCATCAAGGCTTTTTCAATTTTCCCTATTGAAACAATTTTCTTTTTTTTATTATGTTTAACATTTCTTTTATTATATATTTTATATTAAGCGCGTTTGTTAAACCATTTTTAGGCAAATTATTGAAATATTGTAGAAACTCGAAAAAATATATATTTTTATGTATGGTAAATAGTTGGTGTGCAAATGTAGTGCTCACATATCACTTTGTCAACTGATTTGGGTGGTTAAAAATTTTATGCACAGAGAGAGCCCATTGTTTAAAGCAAAACCCAGACACAGTAATATTTACCTATCTTTGAAAAGATCATCAATCTATATTAATTTGCTTGATGATCTTATCTGATATAAATTTATATATTTCCATTTTTCTTATTTAACAATATTTTCTTTCGCCCTTCATCTATTTTAATCCCAAATGCACTATTTTAATGACATATCAAATTTCAAAATTCAACAAGTTATAAAAGTACATTTTTGTATGTTTATATTCTTCATTGTTTAATGAACTTTTTTTTGCTTAGTGTATACTTTAGAAAAATGTTGTTTCCAGTGAGATTATTTTTACAAGTGCTTTATGCTCTAAATTCCCATGAACTTTCTTTCGTAGTTTACATTGCTGGGCTCATATTTTTCGTAAATTAAAGTTTTGTTTATGGCTTATCGTTTACTCTGAAGGTGTGACATGCAAGTGAAATATTTTGGAGTGCTTGTAAACTGTGAAAAGTTGCCAGATGACAAGTATCGAGTGAAGAGTCGGTATTGTTTACATGTAAACAGTCGTTCACTTACTGACGATTGATGGTGAAAATATGGTAAATATTTGTCATTGCATATCGGATCAATTCTAAACTATGATAAAGAATAAACAACAAAATTTAAACAATTTATTATATGTATAAAATATACAAGAATAAAAATTATTTTATCTTGTCATCAAATATATTTCATTTCGTCATTCTCTTGAACAGTCTTTGTATCCTTATTAGGTGTAGAAGTCACATTTCTGGATCGATGTAAAAACTACACTTCGGTTTTATTGATTATGACAAAAGATACTGAAAAAACTTTTATATGTAAAAATCACATACAATCTCCTTTAAGGGGGTTGTTCTTTTTTCGTTACAAAAAATGCAAGGTATTTGTTTTTGTTTTTTCTCGAAATGTATTTATCATAGTGACATGCGGTTTTTTTTAAACAAAAATTACAAAATCATAGAATATTACGTGATTTTCTTCTTTTCTTTTTGCGCCGCCATTTTTTAACCAGGGGGCGCCAAAGTTGGTCTTGCAAAATCGATCTCTTTTGCGGTGCCACAGATAAATCCGTTGCGCATCGCCCGAAACAAAAAAAAAAGAAATTACGTTGGAGAAGAAGTTTGTTTCCAGTCCCCCTACCAAAATAAAAGAAAAAAAGCAAGAAGGAAAAAAATGGCAGCTATTTAAAAAAAAAAGTGTCAAAAAAGGCCTTTTTTTGGGGCGAGAAGCTTCGCAAAATTTTTTTGCGTAATGTTATCAAGTTGTTTGAGGTAGGGGGACTCGGTATTGCAATGGTGAACAAATTAAAAAAAAATGCAAGTCGATCCGACTTGTAGTTTTTGTTTAATTTGTGGCACCGCATTGAAAAAAGTCAATTTGAGAAAAACGTATTTAAAGTTCTTAATATAATGTACTGAATACACCATTTAATTTAATGTACTAAATACACCATGGTGTTCAAAGATGCTGACACATTAAAAAGGTCATGTGCATGAGGTATTATAATGAAAAAGAGGAATCTGGCATACAATAGCTCGCGGAGAGATAAAAAAACGCTTTCAGAGGATCATACATATAGAGATATGTATATATCTATAACTTCGTCAAAAAAATAGATATTGAGATGATTTTTTTTTTTAAATGATTCTAAGGTTTTTATCTTTCATAATATCAAAAAATTTCAAAACCGAAACAAAGAAAAATAAAAAAAGAACAACCCCCTTAATCATTTGCTTGTTACAAAGATATAGTTATTAAATTTTTGTGTCGTATATGTTTTAATTTTAATTCTAATTACATGAACATAGCATATACTTACATCTGTATTTTTGTTTTGTCAGTTGCTATCGATAAAGCCAAATATCGATTTAGCTCCCTTCGCCCATATTTAACGTTGCAGTTATTTTGATATAAAAAATGCTTAAATAAAATATATGTTTATGCACCCCTACTCAGAGAGCACAGAGCATATCCGAGGGCATTCCAGGCCTTTGTTAGAATCGCATGACAGTTTTAGATCCAATTGTTACCCTTGATTTCGGAATAGAATCACTGGCACCTCATGTCGTCCCATTATGAAATTTGAAATGTTCACAAAAGACTCGCGTATGCTCTTACTTCTAATAATATGGTGCAATATGACATGAGTTTTTATTATAATTTTAACTTTTTCGTATTATTCGATATAACGAAAAAATGAAGGAATAATGTTTAGTGTAATTATCTACTGTCTAAAGAAAATATTATAATAAAAAACTATATTTATGATAGTTGTATATTGTATAATAAATTCAATGCGCTGCGATCAATTATCCAGCTCCTTGTTGCGTTATAGGTAGAATAATTTCCATACAATATTTGTTTAAAAAACTAATTTTGTTTAATCATTCTTTAAGTTTAGTCATTCTTTGCATATGCAAAAAATGTAAGTCATTATATTATTATTTTCATTGTTTCTACTCAGTGATAATTAGATCATAAATAACTGTAGATAATTTCAAATCTAAATAATTTATTTAGATTACATATATGTACTTATGTAGAGGGAGTACTTGACTTGATTTGATCAATACAGCTTTTATTTGGTTTGTAACAGTTTTGATATTAAACATCTTTCTATGTAAACGATAAATACTATGTATACATACAGGTGAATCAGACCAAACTTGGAAATAAAATTTTCTCATGTGTTCAATTGATATATAATAATTACCTACATGTATTATCTCAATTACTCAATGCCGTTTTACCAACATTCTTCAATAAGAATGGATGATGAATTGATTTATGATTCTCTAAAATAATTTATAAAATATATTTTATCATATATTTATTTTCAATATCAAAATGTAGTATCAGTAATAATTATTAGGATTTCAGATACTACAAATAAATGATTAATTCCTACAGGTTTCGTTCAAATTTTGTAAAAATACTTGTAAATTTCCAGTGGATTCATTTATAATATTTTTGTTATTGCTGTACTTTCTCATTATATTGGAAACATTTTGAAAGAACACTGAAGTTCTTGTCATCCAGCACATATGAGAGAGAGATTTTTGAACTCGAAGCAAATGAACTTATTATTAGTAAATAATACAAAAATATTTACTTGTAATATCACGTTGAAAATATTATTTTGCAAATAATTATTAGCTGCAATATAAACAAATTTGTTAATTTGTGATAATAAAATATTTTATTTCTTTACAGAAGTTCCCGTGTAGTGAACTCGGATCATAAAAACTTACAGTAAGTTTTGAATATTAATATATTACATGTTGCTTAGTATGTTTATATATGTATGAAGGTATGAAAATATAATTGCTCTATATTTATAATATAAATGTGATTATACCCTAATCATTAGAGGGAGTGTGGATTCATTTTTAAAACACATTTTATATGTCTGTTTATAATTGAAAGTATTCTACGATACATGTTCCATAACATATCCAAATATAATGCAATTTTAAGTTTTCAGTTACTTTTAATACTAATTTGATCTTTTCATTAAAAATTTCCAAAAAGTTATAAACAGCACATTATCTGAACAAGTTTGACTTATCAATCAATAATCTAGGCTCAAATAATTGTTATTGAATTACATATTCTTAAATAAGCATGGCATTTAAAGACATAATTTGATATTTTTTATGAAACTTCATTGTGATAAAGTAAATAACATTTAAATTATTTCAATTTTTTAATTTGTTTTTTGCTTATCGGTAGCAGTTTCGTATTGTATCCGTATACGTATATATATATATATATATATATATATATATATATATATATCCCGCATTTAAGCTTTTTCATTCTTCTCAATTTTATCGTTTGTGCAAATGTATTTTTTCAGTTACTTTTGGTCGTGTATTCTTTTATTCGATTATATAAAAGAGCGTACGGGCGGTTAAAACGAAATTGCATGTTTTTTCGTTGTATGCAAGTGTTGTATGCAATTGACTTCGGCTTTTTAGGAATTCTAAACAATTTCAGTACGATTTTCATTAGGAAAACATTTCCTATACCGCCAACACCCAATCGCATAAGTATAAAGGATTCATGCATTTCAGAGGGAGTTAATTATATAATTTGTACAAAGTATAATTATATATAAGAAATTTCAAATACAATAACTTTATAAAAATTCCATTATACCAATTTTTTTTGCTAATTTTTGCTGTGTTATGGAATATCAATCCAAATCATATCTCGGTGAGTTTTATGACAATAAATAGCTCGAAGTTTAACTTACAAATTTTAATCATCTTTGTGTTAATTATTTTTTTCGAATTTGTGCATTCTATTTAAACTAATCTCTTTTAAAAGCTAAATGATTTGTTGATCATTAATTAACTTTCCGTAGGGCAAGTTATAGTAATCGCAAAAAAATCGAAAATGAAAATTTTTGCATTTCTCGACGTTTCAAAGGTTTCTGAATATTTTGGCATACCTTAGAAAAAATGGATGTATGTGTGTGTGTGTGTTTGTGTGTGTGTGTGCGTGTGTGTATGTATGTGCGGATACAAATTTTCGTCGACGATTTCGGGAACACCGATCAACCGATTTGAATAATTCAAAAAACATTCGATTTGTATTGATAAGGAGACGTGCTGATTAGTTTTTGGCGAAGTCAGGTCTAGCCGTTTTGAAGATACGGGGCAAAAAGCGCCGAAAACGGTAACTCAGTTTTTAAGAGAACGGAGCGTCCGATTTTAATAATTCAAAAAACATTTTACTTGTATTGACAAGATGAAGAACCGATCAAATTTTCATAAAGGCAGCTCTAGCGGTTTCGGAGATCTAATAAAAAAAAGTAAAAAAAAATGCCATTTGGCGGTCAAAAATGATCATTAGACATATGCACATCAAATTATCAGATATTTTATAGAGATTTTAACAATAAGTATAATTTTGGTTTACATTCTTATGGGTTCCGTACCAATGTTTACGCGTAAGACGTCGACGCGGCGCTTACGCGGTTTGATATTTCGTCTTTATGCAGTTAAAGCAGTACGATTGCTTTAAAAAAAAGTTTAGATCTTTCAAAATAAGTCAAAATAAAGAAAACATTTTTTTTTTCAAAAAAAAAAAATTAAAAAAAATTTTTTGTCTAATTGTTTGTCAAAAATCTTATTTTTTCGAAGTATTTTTTTTTCAAAAATGTTAATTGTTTTTAAAAAAATAATAATTTTTGGTACGGGAAGTTCCAGCAATTTGCCTTAAGGCACGATGCCTTAATTGCCTTAAGACAGAATTCCACTTACAGCTGGTTATAGGAATATTTATAAATTCGCTCTGTTCTAAGTACCTGACCTAACCATCTTGTCTCACAAACACGTGTTCCATTCCGCAAATATCGATTTTCCCTCAGGCACGAGGCTTCGGGGTGTCGGGCGTGGCATACACTCTCATTCACAAACAGCTCCACAGTGTTTGCTTGCACTTCTAATTAAATTTCTGATGAGGGATGAATATTGGATATGGAGTAAATATTTGTAATAGGGGTTAAAAATAGATTTCTCCATATTTTTGAGTTTGTAGACATTGTTACACGATCTTTCTTATTCCATGGTTTACATTCAATGGCAACTCCTGCTTCACTATCGATTCGACGCATCAAATATATTCAAATCTTACATTGAATCTTACATTAATAAATTACAATAAATTTACAGTATTTTACTATAATAAATTTATAGTATTTTAATTAATTAACAATTAAACACGATCGGAGTTTGGCTTGCTATTTCAAAGGGAAATAACCCATACCCGGCATAGCTGCACCAATAAAAAGTTCATTACTATACAGTAATTGTAATAATAAACATTTATAAAATAGTACGGTTAAATCATCAAAACAGCTTATGGGACTATAAATAAATAAAAAATATTAATATCCAAAGCGGTATTTTGATTAAACTAATTTCACATTGCACTTTTTAATTTGTTATGATAGTAAAAATGAATATAAATTATATACATATTTTATTTTGAATTTTTTAGCGACAAAAATGAGCTTTTTTGTTGTTTTTTTATGTTTTGATTATGAAGCAAAATATAATTTTTGTACTAAAATTCTTTTATTATCTCCCAAAAACAGCGAGGCATAACATAACAAACGTATCTGTCATTTCTTGAATATTCAATCCATCATTTGATAAGGAGCTTTGTGTCACCGGTTTAGATAACGAAATATAATAGGAAGACTGATATAAGATAAACAAATCTTTCGGGGATGACATATCGCAGTGGAACACGCATCAACCCTCTTGTCTCAATGTTTTTCTAAAGTCAGACCCTAATCAAATATATTAACAAGATATATTTCCAGAAATTTATTACAGCAATCTTCACATTTTTTGCAGTATCTATTTAGTGAATTATTGCTTTCTGACTGTTTGTATAATGTTACAAAAATTGCAACCTGGTACTTATTTTTTATTTAATTCAGTTTTTTGAACTTTTATTCAAAAAATATTTTTTAATTTTCAAGTTGTTTAGCTTTACATTTTCTTTAGTATTTTTTTTTTGCAGTTTTGAATAAATTTATTGTTAGGCTTAGATACCTATCAATAAAATAATTAGTTATGGATTATTTCTGAATTTTTAAATGAGTTGAAAAAAAATCATATCTTATAGTCTCTTTTTGCCAATATATATTACTAACTATATTTCTTAAACATATATTAATTCCAAAGGTATTTTTTAAAAGCAAGTTACAGAATAAGATTTTTTTAAATAAAATATCTTTAGTAGCATTATCAAGGCTTTGTAATTATGCTACAAATGCACTGTTTTTCAAGTAGTGAATCACAATCGTTTTCATTATATTAGTTTTGCTGGGGCCAGTACTTGTCCAATATTCCATATAACTTTATAAGAAACCGAAATTATCTGATTATCAGTCTACTTTAAGTTAAAGATCAATTTGTTTGCTGTCAAATCGGTTTTGCGTTTACCAATGTTCATCTTAAATTCACAAAGTTTAGATATTCCCAGAATGTGTCAGTGTACTGATAGCGTATCATCAATCAAGTGGTACATAGGTACCCATGCAAAAATGTATGAAAAGGATGTTTATGTATCAAATAAGTTGACATGCATTTTCTACAAACGGAAATTCATACAGCATTTACTTGATAATAAAATATATTTCAAATCGTCATTGTTAAGTCTAACAATTTTATTTAGAAATAATACTTATTATGTTTTATTAGATGTTATTAACAGACAGATCTATATGAGATCTATCTTTAGGTCCGATACGTAAAAGATACTGACTTTGTTGAAACAAAACAATAGCATAGATTTCAATTTCATTATTAATATCTTGATATTTGAATTTTAAAATACGCACTTGCTATTCAAATTCAAATAAAAAATGACTCTACAAAGCTGTAGAGTAGGCCGTTTTCTGCAGCATTTGGTGTTAAAATCTATATATATTATATATATTTATATATATATATATATATATATATAGTTTGTGATCAGTTTTTAGCATTATTTCTAACTGAACTGCTTTTTACTTGTAATCGCTGGACGAAATAATATGTCCGCTGTGTGCAATATCAGTTTCCGCTCTTGCGCAGTATTAAACTTCCCACAAAATAGGTTTTGTAAAATAATTAATATCTTGAACTTTTCATTTCCATTAAAATTATAATAAATATATATTAATTCTCGGTAGAAACGGAACAAGTAACTTGAACCGTTTGCACGTTGACATTACTGTCACAAATTAAATTAGATAAAAAACTTGTATAAATAAAAAGCCTGTAAATTCTTTCTAGATTCGTTATAATAATTAATGTTTTGCAAGAGTTTTTAATATAAGATTACACTATAACCATTATATATTATGCTTTGAAAAAATTATAGTCCGCTTGGTATTTAATAAAATATATATAAATTTTTATTTTTTAATTGTCAAGAAATCAAAAAAATCAATATTTGATTTTATTTGCATGCTTTTGTGACGAATTATATATTGATTTTATTAAAAGTTTACCATAACACATTGTTTTGCAGCTATAAAATATGGGAAAAAATATATTACTTAAACTAATTGTATATTTTTATGAAAATGTAATTTCAAATCACTGAACTATAAAAGTTTTACTTTTCTTAATAAGTAAAAGATTGGGATTTAATAGTCTCAAATAAGCATCCTATTTCAAAGTTTATCTAATAATTGTAGAAACAAGATAATATTATTTTCTTATATATTTCTTTTGATTTTTATTAGTGTTCTTAGATTTATGTCTGATATTACGATATTTATCTAATGGTTTATTAGTTTGATGGGGTGCTTTATTAAGTAGCACCAAATATTACTGTATTTACTGCATATCAACGTTAACTTAGATATAAGTTGATGAAGGTGATATACTGTAATATACTGTATTACAGTACATTAATGTTAATTTAGATATGAGTTGATAGATATTTAAGAATTACTTCTATTAAAATACGATTATTAGAAGAATTAAGAGAATATTATCTCAATCATGTTTCATGTTAATATTATTTTTATTTAAATGGGAAATGGGTTTACTGCCTGTTTTAGTTGGTACACCTATTTGTGTACGGTTACAATACAAATAGTATAATATTTTAAATTTTATTGAACGAAATATCTGTTTTATATATAATATTACCATTACCCTACTCTCTACCGATTAGATAGTTCGGCTGTATGACTACGAATCAGGCAAAATTTAACGTAAGGTAAAACAAAGCGATTGTGTATAAATATAGATATATTTACTCAGGTAATCAGTATTTACAGACCATTTCGATGTAACTAAAATAATTTTGTTTATGCTTTTTTATCATATGATGCGTCATTTCGAAGATTAGAATATTACAGATGTATGTTATTATTTTCTAATAGTTATATTTGATTTTTCTTGTGTTAATGGAATGCAAACGATATAATTGATAAAAGATAGAAGCGCTGTAAGTATATGTTCTCTATATTTACATTTACTTGAATTAAACACATATCCATTTACAATTTATTTTTTATTGTTTTGATTAGTAACAAAAGTTTCGCTATCACTATTTTTTTTTAGTTTAGTGTGTAAAGTATATTTTTCTATGTTCAAATATTATTTTTAAAACGTTTCCTTTATATTGGTTATATCTGCATGTATTTATTTACCAAATATTGTGAGATATTAACTGCCCGTAGGGTAAGTTATAGTAATCGCAAAAAAATCGAAAATGAAAATTTTTATATATCTTTATGTTTTAGAGGTTTCTGAACATTCTGGCATATCTTAGAAAAAATGGATGTATGTGTTTGTGTGTATGTGTGCGGATACAAACTTTCGTCGACGATTTCGGGAACACCGATCAACCGATTTTAATAATTCAAAAAACATTTTACTTGTATTGACAAGATAAAGAACTGATTACATTTTTTGGAAGGCAGGTTCAGCAGTTATGGACTCTCAAAAAAATAAGTTAAAAAAATATCATTTGGCGGTCAAAAATGTTTATTGGACATAGTACATCAAATTATCAGATATTTTATAGAGATTTTAATAATATGTACACATTTTATGTAATTTTTTGCGTTCCGTACCAAGATTTTTAATTACGGTACGGGAAGTTCCAGCAATTTGCCTTAAGGCACGATGCCATGCACCCCACTAGTTCTTTTTGTTTT